>NC_091015.1:137156503-137314003 GCF_041296385.1 Aphelocoma coerulescens | reverse complement strand
TAAACAAAAATATGGGAAATGTGGTAGTTGTTTTGCATTAATTAAAGTGCAACTTTTGGAAAAACCTTCATTCTTCACAGGGCTAAACCACAAAATTAAACATATATTTAATATTAATAGTGTACATTTTAAGTCTTCAGACTCCAGAAGTTTAACTCTTGGACCTCAGTTCACAGTAGAAGATTCCTCTGCAAAAGACCTTATATCAATGTCCTTTTGTATACACATATATATTGCAATTATTACGAAGTAGCAGTGGCCAAAACATAACCTAAGTTCAAGATGAGTTCCTGGTATGTACTTGAGGTAAATGCCAAAATCCAACAGATAGGGGAAACAGGGTCTTAGAATCAATTTAACAAAATTAAGTAACTAAACAAGTTACAAGAAACTAATCCTGGTAAACAAGGATAAAGGTGTTATTTACCAGTAGTTTCAGTTCTTCAAGTGAAAGACTATACATGTGTTCATAAATATGTCCTATCACCAGAGATCTGAGAAGTTTTTCTGCTGCAGTGCTTGCAGAAGTAAACACCCAAAGCCTTGCTTCCTTGTTTAGTATGAAGAAACATAGTATGGAATGCATCTGTCTTTCTTTGTTTTCCTTCAGCCACAGAAGTAAAATTGTAGAAACACTGGAAGACTTTGATGGAGAACTGAAATCAAACTACAACTGCAATTACAGGTTTTTATGCTATGTCAGCCACAGCAAAGTTATCAGATTACTTTTCCATCTTAACTCAAATGTCTGATCTCAGTGGAAATACATATACCAATATGTTGATGGAATAAGGAATGTCCTCCCAAAAAGCCCATATGCTCATGCAAATGGAAGCACAACTGATGCCTTCTCCTTATGCTGGGAAGATAGTAGATCTATCAAGATCACCAAAAACACTATGGAGCAGAACACCCATTGTCAGTCTGTTAACAAGCTACACCACCAGCTGATTTTTTAATGGGTTATTTAGTTAGCTATCATTGATTGTATGTGAAAATTTTGGATATGAAATTGGAACATTTTGCCTGAAATGCAAAGGTGGGGCTCTAAAATATTGAACTGCAATTTCTCTTCGTCCTGAATCCAAGGCCCACATGCAACAAATATGTCCAAATAACCTTGCCATTTCACTACATACACTCGTGACATTGTTTTTCTAGGAAGCCACAGTAAGTGAAGGAGAATTTCTTGTAAACATTGAGCTGATTTCACCATCACAGCTGAGAAACAACAGTTTGGAAAACAGTGATCTGCTACTAGGCGAGAAAGAACACTGATTGTAATCATACTTGGAGACAACCAAAGATGAGCATAAGACATTATAGATTTATAGAGTATTGGTTCTAAGAAGAGTGGGGGCTATTTTGCTGGGGTGGTTAGACAACACATAAAACAGATTCTTCCAGGAACTAGGAAAGGTCTTATTATGAAACTCATTCTACAAATCTCCATTATCTATGAGAATACAGATTCAATTTCTGAATATTTACTGAGACAAAGATGTGTTAACAGAATTTGTACTATCCTCAGAGACTGATATGCTTTCTGAAAAGAGAGCTATTGGAAGAAACCTAATCATACAAAGGCCATACATAAACTTGGACTATTAGTAATCCCATTAGAAATCAACACAGAAGTAATAACACTGAGGTGATCTATGTAAAATATATGTCCCTGGAAATCTCAAATTGCAGACTGGACTTTTCAAAAGAGCTCAAGCAAATAGACATCCTTAACTTGACTAACAGATAAAACAACTCCTTTTGAAGTCCAGACCCAGACAGCTCCTCTTTCTAAAATTAAACAAACAGCAAACAGCAAACCTAACCAACACAGTAAGTGCAGCACTGAAAGAAGTGTTGTAACTTATAGGAACCCATATTCCACATTGTATATCCTTTTGTTTAGCAGGAGCAAGGAATTAACATATCCTTTATAACTTCTGTAAAAAGACAACAGTTGTACAAGACTGTAAGATGGGGCACATTTCCACTCATACCCTGATTGCACAGGCAATGTATAAGATCCTGTTACTGGAGGGATCCACACACTATTTATATATATATATATATATATATATGTATGTGTGTGTGTGTGTGTGTGTGTACATATATGTATATCGTGGCCATTAATTGTCTTTGATCCTGGCCAGTCAGAGAGAGAAACATGATAAGGCATTTCGTGCTATTTGTGTTTGTGTGAGTGCAATGTTTTCTGCATTCATTGATCTGTGTGGCCAGCCACTTCTATATGTGTCTGCACAGTGTGTACGTGTGCTTAGGTGCCTATTACAAATATATGCTCAGTCTTGTTGCTGCCTGGGTCTGGGGACACCTGCTGCAGCAGCTTCCCCTCTCCTGAGTGAATCAGTGTATTCAAAATTTTGTTTTCTTACAAAAAAAACCCAAACCAACAAACCCCAAGGGTTTTACAAAATACATAAACTCATCAGTCAGAGTAGACTTCTTCAAGAGATTATTAACTGTTGAAGTATATCTGAGGAGAGCTAATTAAAATCTCTATAAGTTACAATGATCACTCTTCTTAAGAATATAACAACAGCCCAAATCAACACATCTGAGAGAAATAAATGGTGGTCTGCCCTATAACTTTCTAAGAAAATAAAAAACGACTGTGGGATGCCACAGTGAGGCAGTTTCCATTCTGTTCTCTCATCTTTTTTCAAGGATTCTGCAGTAGCTACAAAAAGTAAAAGAAGTCTAATCTCCCTATATCCCAAATCCACAAGCATTGTTTCCAGAATCTTGGTGTCTAGGGATTACAGCTGCCATTGAAGCAATTTAGTGGCAATTCTGCCAAAGAATTGTAACATTTCACAAGGAAAGGAAAAATCTGAAAGAAAAAGGAAAAGTTTGGAATTATAGGCTCCTGTTCATCCTACTTGCTAAATTAGCTGACTGAAACTGAGACAGACTTCCATCATTCTGGTCTTCCTTCTAAAACAAAGTGCCCAAAAGGAGTAAATTGAAAAGTCCAGGAACAGATGTAGTATTAAAGAGGTATGGGCATTTCTGATATCATTCTTCACATACCCCCATTTTCTCTGCAGTGTGTAATAGCCATAACATTTATGATGAAAGGTTTTAAATGAGTAGGGGCCTGGATAAAAAAAAAAAAAAGACAGAGGAGAAAGACTATATAAAGACTAGGAATATACCTGCCATCTGCTTCTTGATGAGGATACAGAAAAGCAAAAATATTTATATTCATATCTTGGCCTTGACTGACAATCTGTCGGGTCCATCATGGAGCAAGTGAAGTTGGCAACACGCTTTGCAGCCCTAATACCCTCAAAATTATTTGCTTTGTTTTCTACTCATGGAAGGACAAGGGTATGCCATTTTGTCTTGGTAGGAAGATGGGACACTGCTGAGAAATGTATATGAACATAGATCTGTGACTACACTTGTATTAAGACTGTCACCTAGAGCTTGGCAATGACCTCTCAGCTCCATTGTAGAGATGGGGTCATTTTCTCCCCACAAATTTATAGGGAACTTTTGTCCTGTGTGCAGATCCCTACAGCGGCTCTATCTTTGCTTCTCCATTTATTATACAGGTACATAAGAGGAATAAAAACCAAAAGAAAAATAAGGACAGAATCAAAACTTTCTATTTCAAGACAAGAACAGAAAAGTCTCACTTGAGTGACTATATCACAAGATATTAATTCCTTTACCAGCAAAATCATATTTCATAGCCAAATGACAAAGTTCTGCAACACTAGAAGATAATCATCAGTCTTTGAGATGAAGAAAATAATAATTCACAAGTTGTGCACCAGACTCCTGCATTGTTATGTGCAGTAATGTATCTTAAATTATACCTGTAGGATATTACATGTACATTTCATATAGCAATCAAATGTACAAAACAATTGAGAGGAGACAACTGAGATGTCTGTAAGTACCTAATGTGGGGGTGCCGAGAAGATGGAGCCAAACTCTGCTCAGTGATTCCAAGCAATAGGACAGGCAATGGCAGAAACTGAGGCACAGAAGTTTCATCAGAATATGAGGAAGAACTTCTTTACTGTGCAGGTGACCGTGCACAGGAACAAATTGTCCAGAGAGATTGTGGAGTTTCCCTCAGTGGAGATATTCAAGAACCATCTGGACACAGTCTTGTTCCGTGTGCTCTGGGATGACCTTGCTTGAGCAGGGAGGATGGATCAGATAAACCACTGTGGTCCCTTCCAACCTTACTCATTCTGTGATTCTTGCATCACGTTTTGAAAGGACTGTTTCCTAGCACTCTCCTTGGCTGCCACTACTCAGACCATACAAAAAAACAAAAAAATCAGAGGAAAAACACCACTTGGCATGTTGTCATGAAAGAGCAATTCATGACACGAAACTCTCACTTATAAGGCAGACAGTTGACTCAGCTGGCATCTCTTATTTCTTCTTTTAACCTGATCTGTTGTGTATCTTACAATGGAAAATAATGTTTTGGTGTCACTTAAAACCTTGAGTGACCATAAAGTAAAACAGATTTGCCTGACAGAAACAAAACAGTGGATGCTCCTCATATATCCAAGAGGTGTTACCACTTCTTGTTAATACAGCAGCACATTTAGAAGGAACTTAAAATAAATGATTGCTCTGTTCCAAATAAAACATTAAGTCGGGGATACCGTTGAAAGTGCTGCCATTGACAGTGGTAGCATTGACATTGGTAGTACCATGATCCAGTTAAGCCATTCAGTTTCTGTAAATGTCTATCTAGACCCCATCCAGAAGACAAGTGGGTTGCTTCAGATGCTTATGAGAAGCTGCAGCTCTCATATTGTAACACTGTAGAAATGTTCCAAATATGTTAAACAAACAAACAAACAAAAAACTGAAAACAAACCAACCAAACCCAGAACTTTTGCATCAGCTATAAAAAAAATTTAAGTTTTGAAGTGACCAGCTGAAAACTAAAGTTAATGAATTCATACTTTACACAATTTTCATTCTTTCCAGTAATTGAAAATTCAGAAACATCATGATCTAGGTTATACTGCATGCACACTGTATGCAGACAAAACCAATCTAAGTTAAGATTCACCCTGAAGAGGCATGCACTCAGGTGAACTCCTTTTACCGGTTTCCTCACTGAAGCAATTACCCAGGAGTTGATAACCTTGGATGCTGCAGTCTGTGCATACTACATGTACTGAAGACAAATGTCCATCTATTTAATGACCCCACTCTCTACAGATTTTATTTATTAAAACTGTATTTTTTCCTAATTTTCTAGTTTCTGTTGATATTGGTACCTAATTAGAAATTATTAGGTCTTTTCTGTAGTGTTTAAAAAATTATCCATCTATCCAGTTGACAGAATGCAACAAGTAGTTGCAGGTTTTTTACTTTTATGAAATTTTAAAAAATTACACCTTTCCAGTGAAGCTTCTTTGCCTTAACCAAATGCACGATAGGTAGCAGTAGTGCATTATATTACTCATTATTTAGAAAATCTGCCACTGTCTTATGATATGGTGGAAGTCTTGGGCATGAGCTTGTCCAAGACTGTAAAGAGCACTGTTCACAATTCCAGTGACACATCACTTATTCATTACTTACTGCAAAGGCATTACCAACTCCATTTACAGAAGGAAAGGAACCTATACCAACTCTATTTCATAAAATAGTCTCAGTTTGACTGTTTTAATTGTATTTTCAATTTTTTGTACTCTGCTATAAATAAATGATTCTAATATATTGTAATAAAAGTCTGGTAACTTTGTAGATCTATTTAAAAACAAGTTGATTTTAAATAGAGAGAAACATGTGAGAAACATTCTCACATACTGCCACATTTTCTATGCTTCCAAAGTAAACAAAGTCTACAGCCAAGTCAATTAATTTTACTCAGTATAAACGTGAGCTACACAATGCCATTTCTACCTTTATAATTCTAGGCATTAAGTCATAAAAGTAATACGAAGTTTTTACAGTGAACTGATCAGGAAAACAAAGTTGTGATTTTACTTAGAGGTTTTGTCCCACCACATCTAAATATACTCAGTGTAATTAATGCATATTCCACAGTCAAAAATAAATAAAATCAAAATTTATTTAGGCTTCACATAGAGCATCTTTTTCAAAACACTTTGCATGTTGCTTCTGAAAGTTTTGTTTTGAGATCTTTTGTCACTCCTGTTCTGTGGCTGAGCTGTACAAAAGCTTTGATGCACCTTCCTTTCAACTTCTGTGATATCAGATTTAAAAGTGACAAAGGCATCAAACCAGTGAGCTTCTTCAGCTGTAGGCACATTCTGATTGTCTACTGAAGGCTGTCTGTGCTGATGAACAATTATCTTTTGGTCTTTCAGCTGCATATTTAAATCAACAGAAAAGACAAAGATAAGTAACGTTCTAAACACGCTACAAAGAAGTTAACCTTTCTGTCATTATATATCATTCCTTACTACTTAAGACATATTTACTTCTACCAAGGTATTATAAAACAAGTATTCCATTAACTTATACATTATATACACAAGAGAAATCTTTTTGTAGTGAGCTTTTTAATAAACCTTACAAGCATTTCTTGATATATTATAAATATCTATGTTGCTAAGAGTTATTATCTCATCATTTTGTAGTATTCCTACTTGTAGCATGTCAAAAAAGTGTTGCCAAAATATCTTTGCCTATCATCTACCATAGTTTGATTTTCCAGCACTGGAAGGCAGATTTTCTAGACTATGTTTTCTCATTAGGAAACAATTTTGGATTTTCTTTGAGAATATTTTTCATTTTAGGATTTCCAACTTCTATGTTATATTTGCTTTTTTGAATCCCTTTACTGCTGTGCAAAAAGAAGAATCTACTCTATGTGAAAATCTCCAGTCTGCAAAGGTCATTTATAATGAAGCTTACTGTATACGCCTAATTTTATATTGCGTAATAAATCTTCAGCTACCCCTATATGTGACAACTCTGAAGGTTCAATCAGAGGTTGGATGTATCAATATTTAATGTATCTCTTAATAAAAAATTAGCACAGGCCTTCGATGAAAATAAGTGTTCTTGGTTTATGTGGTCTGCTTCACAGGACTATTTAAATTATTTTTGTTACAGTGCTAGTGTTCATACAGGCATAATAACAGAGTTAACTATTAGGTTAAACATAGCAAAATAGGTACTGAAACATGTTTGCCCTTGCAAGGAAAATGTCCTCAGTCAAACAGTGGCAAGCTACAAAGCACAAAAAATTCAGTACCAAGAAGAAAGAAATGTCTAGCTACATATAACAATCACTTACTGTAATATAGCTCAGAAAAAACCAGTCATATAACAATCACTTACTGTAATATAGCTCAGAAAAAACCAGTCATATTTTATTCTATTTTATTGTAAAAAATATGTGGTTAGCATGTTTTAGATAAGACAGTGACAAAAAAGGACGATAATACACCTAAAATGTTGTTTGACAAATTGCTAAACCTTTATTGAACACACCGGTGTGTTTCTCTTTTGTGTAACAGATTCTGTTGTAAGGGTCTGTGATTAGCCTGATTAGAAATAGTCCGCATTCTATTTTCAAAATAAGTGGAATCAAGAAAAAAATTGGTTTTTTTTACTTCCTAAAAACTTTATTTTTCTCTGGAGCACACAACATATTTTTCTCAGGACCATATTTACAGCCAAATATTTTTAAAGTGTTCAATTTTGATTGAAAATACTTCTGCTCTCATTTTTATACTTAAAAATTGATTTATAGCAATGTAAATATTCTAACTGAATCTGCTATTCAGACTGTTTACAAATAAACTTTCCTCTTTTGTACTTAAATGCCAGATAGTATTTTGATGAAAAGCAATGACTTACATTCAGCTATTTAAGACAATAAAATTTCTCATGGTTTTACTTGTGCTGCAGTGAATTTACTGCAAATTCCACCAGTCTGACAGATTCAATCTGTCCATCTGTTGAAATGACAGGTCGTATTTGCAGCATCAAATATTTCAAGAATTGCCAAATATATTAGAAGTGACAAAGAATGCAAGGAGCAGGAAGTGCATTCTGGTTGTGAAATAAAATTTCAGAGACAACCACCCCAGCCAGTCCACACATATGGTATGTAAATGTGTTCAGATAACATTGGTTAAACACCAAGTTAAAAAAATCCACAAGCTATTTTTAAGTTTTTCTTTGCCATCTGATGAACCAAGCTTCTCTCTCTCCATATCTACATATATATATATTTTTTTTTATATATACATATATGGCTTTTGCAATAACTTTTGTTTTCTATTTGCAATATTAATTTTGCTCTCACTTTTAGAAAATGTGTGATGTCTGTGTAGGAGCTCTAAGAAGTTTTCTGGGGAAGAATATGCTCTGCAGATTGGTTATAGCTACAATTGTATTTGTCTCCAGAGTCTATCTTCAGAAGATTCTGACATACTGAGGGATCCAGCATAGCATCTAAACACTCCTTAGCTACTAGCTTCAAATAGGTAATTTGTCTTCAAAAATAATTGATGCACAATCTGAAGTTTTAAGCATTAATTATTTTTCAAAATCAAGCTGTGTGTATCTAAAATACACTTGAGAGACTAGTTTTGTGCATCCCAGTTTAAGAAATGTTGATGCTTTTCAAATTAAAATCTTTTGAAAACAAGTTCTAACAAAACATTGCATTATAGTTATAACACACTTCTGAAACTTAATCTTTAAATAATATTACATTTTGTGGATTAAAAGGTACATTTCCCAACTCTTCACACTGCTCAAATTAAATAAGCTTCAATATAATTTTCCCATGAAGAGAGCTTATTCTTAATGGAGTTGTCTAACAAAGCCTGATTTTACAGTTTTGATTGCTTTATCTCAAATCATTTAGGATGCTAAAAACCACAACTGAGCAAAAGAAGAATTTGTGAATACTATGACCACTTCTAAAAAAGAATCAAGAGCCTAATAAATGGCCCATCAATTAGCAACATTTGCAGTACCCTTCATGGGAAAATTACATTAACTTGTTCTAAATAAGCATTCAAAAACCTCTGTAAAATCTCAAACACAAATATTGACTTCTGAAGTCAGTAGAAGTCCAAAGATGGTAGCAATCTATCTTGCTAAAAAGTTCTAAGGCATACATAGTTTTAAACATAGCTGAAGTTTAAATATTAGCTTATTTAAATTTACAACGTGAAATGCAGAAAGTAATAATAAAAAAATTCAGAATATTTATACTAAAAAAAAATGTTTACTGATACCTGGGTATTGTCCCTGTTACTTCTCCAAATACAATAAAGTAACAAAAAGAGAAAAGCTGCATTCATTCAAAAGACCCTGTGATTCTAATACAACTCATGAAATACCAGTTAAATACTTTGTATTGTTCAGACGTGATACTATCATTCTGGTTTAAAAAAAAAATTACAAACGACATACAAAAACCAAAACACAATAAAAAACCCTAAACAAACAACCACCCAAAGCAGACACAGCAATATGTCCTAACCTACTACAAAGTTTTAGCATTCATTATGTACTTTATCCCTTTGACTCAGTGAGTTGGACGACAGCAAGGTCCACTCTGTCAGAACCCTGTGTTTGAGGGTGAGCCAGGCAGCAGCTGCTACCCGAGCTGTCCAACAGTGTAGTTAGAGGGAGGTGACACTGATGGACTTCAGAACTTCTCCTTTTCCATCCCCACAGAAACAAGGCTCCCAGTGCTCCACATCCCCATGTCCAGCCAGCAGGATTTTGGTAAGCTGTGTGTTGCCAGGAGGTGCTCAGGCACACAAACATGCACACACAAACACAGATACAGTGCAAACAATACACATATGGCCAAGCAAACAGATTGCACAGTGAGAAGTGATGTGGCCCATACTGTGGCCCACATCAACACAAACAGCTTTTATGTAATTATGAACAGCACAGGGAGTCCAATTTTCTCTTTCTCTCCATCTGACCAGGACACAGACATAACACAGGATTGCCCCTTAGCTGGCCCCTAGATCCTGGTCTCCTTCAGTTGCTCAGCCCCTTGACTCTCAGCTCTGACTTGTGGTCCTACACTGGAGGTTGGCACTCTGACCTCTCTCCCTACACATCAGCTTGTCTGACTGAAGCCTGATAGCAGTCTTGCAGGCAGACACACACACACACACATTACAGGCTCTCCAACATCAAGCCTGTGATAATCAAAATGGGGTTCACAGATCCTGGTCTATCCCCTTTTTGACAGGCAGACCCAGGGTTCCTTCAGACCATGTTGTCTCAAACTCATTCTCTCTCTCTCATCACTGGCAGTCACACCACTTATCCTACTCATCTGTTAGTCCAGTTCAGAGTTTGTTACCATTCAAATGTACAGGCTCACGACAGAGAGTTTGCCCACATACCAGGTAGTTAGAAATAGGATTTTGTACAACTGCAGAATACACTGAAGTGAAAAAGCACAGGGTTCAGCCAGAAAACTGTACATATGTTTCTTTATTTTCTTTTCTCTCTTCTGAACCACACTTGTTCCTACCCAGTACCAAGGTGATCTTTAAAGTCCCTTCCAACCCTAACTATTCTATTTCTATGCTACTGGTGGATGTGACATCAAGGGCAATAGGCTAAATGTTCTCCTCTGATGGTGTATGGAGTGGCCAGTTTAGTCTGCTCCATTAGGTTGCAAAGGCTTCTTTCTCTGCCTTTCACATTGCCCCTCTGAGCCTCACCAGGTGCTGTGTTTAATTTGATTAGCTTTCTGTAAGACAACCCAGCCCCTACCATTCAAAGGGAGTGGTATTGTGAGTTTTCACTATGTAGCTGCTATTTTTCACAAAACTTACAAAATTGTCTTTGAGGTTTGGATTTTAGTTTTTATTTTGAAATCTCTAGAAGACAGATTGGAAATGTGATCATGTATGACTAAATTTTGTAGGAAATGAGGAATAAAATATTAGTAATCTTTGTTTTCTTCCTTTACTACTTCACTTTCTTCTTTATCTCTCATTAACTAAGTAATTTCTCCCATTGCCAGTAAATCTAAGGACACTTATTTTCTATCTACACAAGAAATTATTTTCAACCCCATATTATTTACAATTATTACCATCAGCCTTTTTCCTGCTGTTTGCATTTTCTATGTCTTCTCTCTTCATCAGAAATACACTACAAGCTGGACTCACCTTTAATCTCAATGAACAAAAATCTAGAATTGCTCTCTGAATTCTTCCATTCATTTCCACCCTAGATTTTTGTCAAACTTAAAACTTGAAAATACACTGAAACTAGTCAGTGTCGACTTGTCTTTTAAGGAGAAGTATTTCATTCCATCATTCTTAATTTGTTTGCTGTTCCTGCAGAGCTAGGAAGCAGGTTCTGTTTTTCTTCTTCCATTTTCCCCTAGTGAAAACAGATCATGTCTTGTAGCTACCTAGAGCTGTCTTAAAAAATTAATGTCCTGGCTGTCTCCGCTCCCAACTTCTTGCCCACACCCACAGCCTGCTCCTTGCAGAGCCAGAGTGAGAAACACAGAACACCTTGTGGAAGCACTGTTCAGCAACAGCTAAAATCTTGGTGTGTTGTCAGCTCTATTTTGGTCACCAACATAAAACACAGCATCATATATAGATTGCTATAAAGACAATTAACTTCAACCCATCCAAACCCAGTACATTCCAGTAGTATTTTCACAACTTTGCAAGACAACACAAAACTTTGTCTTAATATTTTGATTCAAGCATTGGTTAAGATACCCATCTCACCTTCCATCCATCTGATGTCTGTACAGTCATTTTATCAATTAAGGTATAAGTTAGGTGTTACCCAAGTAAATTGATGAAGAATGCTAGTGAAAACTCTGGAAATAGCTTTGTCTAGGAAAGACTCAAAATTCATGTAAATACATGCACAGAGCTGGGCCTTTTTACAGTATATTAATTTCCTTGTAAATATACTGCATGGCATTTTTTGTAGGATGATATTTTATCAGTACATGATACGATCTGACAAACTATATAAGTATTTGTATTCTTCTGAATACTTACAAAAAAGAAATCAAAAAAAGTTGTAGAAATGTTAGCTTTGTAGCTGTATACAATATATATATAGCAACCTATAAAACATTTATACTAATTTTAAAAGTTGATACATCCCTTAAGTATTAGTAATACCCTGATTTGTACAGAAACGTCATTACATTGAAAAACACGCACATTTTAGGAAGTTTATATGACTAAAATTAAAATAATGATCCTTCTCTCCCATAACTTTTCACTACTATGGAAAAGCAATGGGGAAGAAACATGTATGATGATGAAATTATGAGTAAGCTAACACAAGATAATTATTTCAGTTATGATTATTAAAAATCAAATGACATGGACATGTCTATGTACATATTGTCCAACTAAAGAGAAAACATGATGATTTGCAGCCAGAAAAGCCTGCCAGAATGCTAACTGTAGTAATTTCAGTGAAGGCTGCCAGTATTATTGAGACTGGCAGAGTGGCAACCTGGAACTGCATATTCAGTTCCATCAATTACTTCTCTAGGACAGGACATTCAAAGAATGCATTTCTTGGAGCTGTTCTATGGTTCTGCTCTTCTAAGAAGATTTCAATATTAATTTCCAGGTAACTTTCACTACAAAGGAAAAGTACTGCTAAGAAAAATGCGCCATGTGAGCCTACCTGTGAAGAGGTTGCACTTGAGTGAGGATACTTATAGATTTTCAATTGTTGCTTATTTATAAATTCTCTACCCACACTTCTCTCCCTTCACTTTTCAAAATCTATTTTCTAAACACTTCTGAATTGCTAAGGAAAAGCTGTGTGCTAGTCATTATCTTTTAGTATTTTATCTAGTTTAAAAGGTTAGACAGAACCACCGGGTTCTTTTAACATACTTGCAGTGCAGACTCACAGAGTGTGAATATATAGATGGACAAGCATTCTAAGAATGCTATTCATGTAAAATCTGTTATAAGATAGCAGCATTCAACAGCTAGTCAGTAGAAAAACCCCATCAGTGAAATGCAAATTGAGAATTCCTATTAAGTGTGAAATTTTCCTCAGCTCTTCACTAAGTAGATGTATTTCAGTTTATCTCATCTGGTTTCTTTTTGGAGAATTTTAGGGGAGTATTTGTAGCATATTTGAGGACAAACCTTTGCAGCAAAGAAGAAATCCTACAGATCCATTAGGGCTAAGGTCCAACTCTACCTGCTTTACCTCGTTTAAGAAAAATGCTTGAAAAATATATTGATAAAAAAAGAACACTGTAAAGAAAACAGGAATAGAGAAATACAGAGCTTGTTGTGTAGAAGTGCATGAACTGACACCTTAGGCATCTCAGAGATGAAGCAACTGTTCCAAAGGGAGGCTAGGAAGAAAATTATAAAGCCCTGGGTGTATTGCCAATAACTTTGTTGAAAAATCAAACTCTGGGCTGAAGAGTACCTACTCTAAGTCACAGAGAAAGGTTCTCAGAAAGAGAGAAATGTGGTGACAAAAGGGCAATATACATGGCAACACATCTGTCTATGGAGAGAAAGTAAGACATTAGGGCAGAGAACTGAAGAAAAGAGTATTAAAGTAAAAGACACAAATAATTTCCTTTGACACATTTTTTCTTTCTCATATTTCCTTATCTCTTACCAACCTGAGACAAACAGAGAAAACAACAGATGTAATGAGCTGTAATCCACAAAGTTGAGTTTCTTTAGTGTGCCTCCTTGAGAAATCTACAGTCAGAACTACAACCCAGGCAGCAGGGTGATACAGCTCTGAGAGCTTTGTTGAATGAGTAAATAATATGTTTATAATTTAGTATGAATACCTATAGCCACAACTGCTTGTGATGCTTAAATATCCTTCAAGGACAGCTACAGAATTCTGCTTACTTTAGCTTACATGTCAAAACTGTGCTAGAAAAGGCATTTTAGCATCAGTTGTCAATTTATGACAGGCATGCAAATACCTAGGCAGAAATAATGATGTATTATTCTCTGAAAAATACGTTCTACATGTGCTACACAGATCAAACCTTCTTAGTCACTTAAGATGACTTATGGTTGGACTTATTCTCAGTTTATGAAAATAACACTACAAATTCCATTTCATCTTCTCTCCACCTAAATTACTGCAATTATTTGAGGAATTACTGTTTTTGTGCAAAGGTAGCAATTAAAAGGCAATCAGGATCAAGAGAGACTACGTTCATGCCAGTAAATTAAATGTGCCAGGAACTACTCTTTGTCACTGAGGCCAGTGATCATGGATCACTCAGCATCCATGATTTAAACATGTGTGCTGCCTATTGGAAAACAGGAACAATTCCTGAGAATCAGTTGGGGAAGAACATGAGAACCCCTACAAGCAGCAGACCCTACTACCTTTATAATTTAGAAATAACAGTGCAGCATTTCATGCTGGACGAGTAAAAATAATCACAAAAGAAGGCATGATTCCTGACCTAATTAATCTGTAACACCATTTGAAGTTAATCGTAAATGAATGTGATAAATAGGAAGAGAACTGAACACTGCAATTAAAATATGACAACATGAATATGCAAGCTGTAAAGCTTGATTGTTACACACTGTGCAAAGATCTGGATTCTTGTCAGGGAGACAAGAAGAAGAGGAAAGAGTCATTCATCAGCTTTGTTCCACTGATGCAAAATTTAACAATCACTGGCTGGTCAATTTATTTAAACACCAGAAAGTGGACTAAGAGGAACAAGTTTAAGAAAAATATGAATCCAAGAAGAATACAGCATGTTTCAGGATTGTGATGGAGGAAAGCATAAAGACAGCCAATGAAGGAGCAGAAAAAGACAGTTCACATCACAGAAAAAGGAGGAATTTGAAATATGTGACATAGCGAATGACAAGTGTTAGAAATGAGTAAAACCCATGAGGGTTGATGAAAAAAATTTAATTTCATGAGACATGAGAAGAATAAAAAGTGGCATGGCCAAAATGACGGAGGAGGGAAATGGTCTACTACCTTAGTTGGAAATGTTTGCTCAGTTAGATTATGGTAGTAAGGGAGAAAACAGATGAGAGTCACGAGCATTTGTAGAGATTCCTCAGGCAAATGGGAAAAGCAGTTAAGGAATCAAACAGGATAACTTAAGGCTGTGAGTGGGTGGATAAGAGTTTGTGATGCCAGAGAAAAAAATCAAGATGGCTGAGATCACAGGAACACAGAATCACAGAATCACAGACTGTGCTGAGTTGGAAGGGATTCACAAGGATCATCGAATCCAACTCCTGGCTCTGAACAGCACCATCCCCAAGAGTCACACCATGTACCTGACAGCATTGTCCAAACACTTCTTGAACTCTGTCAGGCTTGGTGCTGTGACCACTTCTCTGGGAGCCTGTTCCAGCGCCCAAACACCCACTGCATGAAAAACCTTTTTCTAATATCCAGCCTAAACCTCCTCTGACACAACTTCAGGCCATTCCCTTCGGTGCTGTCACTGGTCACCACAGAGAAGAGAGCAGTGCCTGCTCCTCCTCTTCCCCTCACGAGGAAGTTGCAGGCTGCAATGAGGTCTCCCTCAGTCTCTTCTTCTCCAGGGTGAACAGACCAAGTGACCTCAGCTGCTCCTCATACAGGTTCTCCACAAGACTCTTCACCCTCTTTGTGGCCCTCCTCTGGATGCTCTCTAATAGTTTAAGAATAAGATATTAGATATTAGATTAAGATATTGTGATGACCAAAACTGCACACAGGACCTAAGGTGAGACTGCACCAGGGCTGAGCAGAGTGGGACAATCCCCTTCCTTCCTTGCCCGGCTGGCGATGCTGTGCTGGGTGCACCCCAGGACATGCTGATGAATGAACTGTTTCAAATCAGTGAAAAGAGACAGAAAAATAGCATAGAAGAAAAGTGTCATTTCTGATCATCCTATGTATGAAGAATCCACAGAATAAGACCTCCTAATTGAAAGAGATGAGACATGAGCCTTAAAAAGTGAGTCAGATAATCAGAAGTGTCAATGACAGCTTGGGTAGAGAAAAAAAGGCAAAGGCCTGGGCAAATGCTAATGGGGGGAGGATAAATACAGAGAGGTGGGCTAAGAGGGGAAGATCTGAGTACAAGAAGGTAAATAAATTAACCGGTAGAGAACACAGATAAGACACCGATGCACAGACAGGCGTTAGGCGACTGGAGAACTCATAAGCCTTTTACTAATAACACAATAAATGAACTAGTAAACAAGTCAACATAGAAATTATGAAAATTATCTCATATATATGGCAGAGTAACAAGTTGGATGGGCTAATACACATGTTGATAAAGAGGACAAAACAGCGACTTGGCTTGGTTGGTCAGTGACAGTCAAAGCAGCTGGACAGAAGCTGAACACCAGACATTGGGGCTGCCACTATAATGTAACCATAGTGAAGTCAAGGACCTGGATCAATTTTCCATTATGCATTTTGTGTTCCATACATGACCAGTACATACCAAAGGCTTTTGAAGGAAGAGTAAGAGCTGCATATGTACTCAAGTCTTCAATATAGACTGGGAAAACATCAGGAGATATTTCAGTAAAGTGATTGCTGAATTACAAAGGGCAGGTTTAACCATAAATCTTAAAAATCCACAATTACATATTATAATCTATGTATATACAATGTTTACTTCTTTTAAGCTTGAAGAGAACTGCACCAGTAAAGACAGCAACATTTTAGTGTACCATTATTTGAAAAATGTAGAATTTACATTAACTTTGGTCATAGATACGCACCTTGAACAACTGGTGTCTGTAAAGAAAGTACATTACCCCAAAAATTTACACTTAAGAATCAGCTAAAGAAAACTGTGTACAGGGACTAAAACATGGGTAGTCAGGGTCTTTTTGGCTAAGTATACAGGACAGTTTGTTTTACTTGGCATAGCAATAGGCTTACTATAAGATGTTTTATTATTTTCTTTATCTTCAAAATATATCTCTTAAAATAGAAGCATTACAGAAGAATCATCAGTCTGATGTAACAGTCCTACTACTATTACATGCTAATGTTTTTAAAATTATTACTTTTCTCCAACATTTGCAGTAGTATTACTAATTAGCAGCTATATTTTTTCCTGTTTGGCTTCTAATTGCGTGATTTTTTGAAATCATGCCTAGAGTGCAAGTTGATTTGTAACTAAATTCTAACTGACTCCATCATTCTTCATAATAAAATTCCCTACATTAGACAAACTCATATTTTCCTCTGAACAAAATCTGTAAATATATTACTGAGATTATTTAATACATTTAGTAAATTGCTATCAGGTGTTGTATGGAGCTTAACTAAAAATCACAATCAATGTACAATTTTCGAAAGAAAATCTCTATTTCTATTTATAATAAAATGATCCAATTTTTGTGGAGATTTTCCTTGCATACCTTTAAAATATTCTTTTAAACAAATAATCTGGCCGTACTATTTCTAAAACTATTATTATTTAAATTTGGAGAGTATTAATATTTTGGATATTATTAATCAATACTTATAATAAGCCATAACAAGAGTTTCAAAGACAAACATTTTATAGGTGTTAGTCAGCCAGGAGTAGTATAGTTGAATAAATAATTTTCACTGGATCATTTTTTGAATCATTCAAGAAATACGAACTGAACATTTTCAAATTACTTCCTAAATTAAAAACCTGCTACAAAACATAAAAGTAAACTCCTTTTCTAAGTAGTCTCAGTCAATAACAGAACTAATTGAAAACCTATAAATTTAGTACAGTGCAGCATGTAGTCTCTATCTTGCTCTGCCTATACATCAATAGGTCATTCTCAGTTAATTAAGTGAAGGCATAATCACCTTAATTTATGTAGTTCAGGTCAGTTAATGATATCTTAGTACAGTACCTGAACATTTGGCCTGCCCATATAACTAGCTGGGTATACCCAGTTCATTCTGTAGCTCTTCAGCTCTTCGTTTTTTATCTCAGATTTCACTTTACACAGCTTATTCTGGAGTTGCTAAGTCTAGTTTCTTGAGGATGAAGCTGAAATAAAACCAGAACAAATTAACAGGTTAGCAAAGCAATATGATCAGACTGTAGTCGGTGATAGTATTGTACTCAGAAAAATCATAAAAGGTGACAGTTCCAAATTAACTACTTGTATCACTTAAGTATGTAATATTTTTAAATAGTATAATAACAATACACAAAGGAATAATAAAAAACAAAGAGACAGGGCTGAAAAACATCTTCTTTTTCCCCTAAATTATGTAGTTTTAAAACGGCCATAAGAAGCAAGAATTTTACAGAACACACAACAGGCAGTGTGGTACCTCAATAAGATCACCATCCTTCTCCTGTTGCAGAGAAAGTGTTTTCTTCTGCTGTCTGTGTAGCTCATCTTCTCCTCTCTGAAGCTGCAAGTTTACACACAAAGACAAACCACAATGTCAACCAATTGGACCTCACTTAGGGAACCAAAGAGATCGATTTGTAAAGCAAAGGATGAACAGGACCCCATTTCTGAAGTACGTTGCTCAAACTGCTCTTTCATTAAAAGATGCTCTCTCCTATTGATTTTGGCTTAAATAATGAGAAAGCTTATCCAAAAATCTTTAGCATTTGGGCTCAAGTTAAGGAAATCAATAGAGTCATTTCCCATTTGAACTGCATATGTGAGTTTTATGTACGAGAGACAAGACAAAGCCCAAATCGGATAAATCAATAACATTGTCAATAGAACATGAAGCTGACAAATGGCATTTTTAAGCAATTAAAGAGAGCTGTAAACATACAGAAGCTAATCAATTACAGTGTTCTGCTATTAACAGTTTTTAATTTATACAAACGTTGTTAGGAATCCTGAGGAATGAAGATAACAATACATGTTTCTTGCTACTGTTTAGGGATTATGACATAAAAGCTTTTGTTCTCTCAATATGTAAATCTTCCAATGGTCATGGGAAGAAATGGTAATATTTAAATAATCATTGAATTCCTATACTATTATGTCTACATATGTGATAAACATAGTGGACACAGACCTTGACTGTGTTTTTTCACCCAATACAGAGTACAAGGACAATTGAAATATGCAATTATCCGGTAGAACAAAGCACAGAATCATAGAAATGTTGATTGCAAGGGATGTCTACAGGTCACCTAACTGGACATCTCATTCAGAGTAGCACCCCAGTGAGTACTAGATTGGGTCAACTTTGGCTTTTTCAAGACAAGTCTGAAAAACCCCAAGGATGGAGATTCCATCACTCAACTTCATAAAGTGAACACTGCTATATGACCCTCCTGGTGAAGTACTTTTTCTAATGTCGATGCTGAATTTGAAACTTGGGTCTTTTACCTTTTAATATTCCACGTGCTGGTAGTAAGAGAGTTAGCGTCATCACCCTTGTAAGTGTACCTTCAAATTGCACTGACTGCTATTAGGGGTCTCTTTAGCCTTTCTTTACTGGGCTAAGCAATCTCTAATTGAAGATCCTGTGCTTCAGGTCTCTAACCATGTTATATTCTTAGCCCTCTTTTGGATTTTTTCCAGTTTTCCAACATTCTTCCTGAACTGACAGATAGACATAAACAAAATATATCTGAAGTGCAAAGGAACAATAACTTTCTTTGATGTATTCTCCACATTCTTTCCAATGTAGCCCAGTATGCCTTATTGGTGGTGACAGTATTCCATGCATACTCAACTTGCAAGCCACTATAACCTCTCCTTTCAGCAGAGCTTCAACCAAGTCAGTTAGTTTCCAGACTATACTGATGCCCTTGGCTGTTTTTTTTCTGAAGTGACGGGCTTTTTCACTTCTCCTTCTAAACTTATCAGGTTTCTGTTGGTCCAGCTCCTCTGTTTCTCAATGTTTTTCCATCCAGTGTAATTTAACTTTCCCTTCCCAATTTTGCCTCATGAAAATTTGCTGAGGGTCCATTCTATCTCATCATCTTGAAATATTTTCATTGATGAAAATAACTGAATAAGAAAGGCACCAGTATTGACTGGATGTCATCTGGAAGCTGAGCCATTATTTACTATCTTCAGAGTCCAAATGCCTGCTCATTTTTCAATCCATCTACCAACCCATTCATCCAACACATTCATCTCAGCTTATAAATAAAAATACAATTGAAAATGATGTTAAAAGTCGTGTTTAAGTTGAGTTATATTACATTGGCACGTGTAACCAATCCTTCCAACATAGAAGGCAATCAGATTAGTCAATCGTAATGCTCATGCGGACTGTTCAGGTGCAACAAGTGCATCTTCATAACTCAGCATGCACAACCCTTTCTCATAACATAATTCTCAAAATGTAAAAGCACATATTATGCTTGAAGATAAAAGACAAAAAATGTTGAGGCTTATCAGCAATAAGAGCAGTATTTAAATAAATAAGTAGTTTTGAAATGACCACATATACACTAACATGAGGCTAGCACTTCCATTTCACTACTTGCAGACAGCCTTCTTTTTCTTTTCCTCCTCACATAGGATACTTCAATTGCTCATGCCCAGCAACCAGATGAGGTAACAGAACTCCTATTCCTGTTCATCTAAAGGAATGTACATCTAGAAACAGCAGAGTTTTGAAAGAGAAAAGCAACCAGAAAACTTGTATTTTTGAGTCAAAATCTCAAAGATTTTTTACAGATATGTAACTTCTCTTTCTTCTATTGATAGCTTAAATGTACATTCACAGTTTAAATAACTCCAAGAAAATGCTTTATCAACAATCTAGCAAAGCAGTGTTGGAGCACTTAAAGCAATCAGCAAATGTAGAAACATATTTGCCTTCAGCAACCCAAAACAATATTCCATTCAGTGGTGGTATGACAGGAAATGAAGAAAAAGTTTCTGAACAATGCCAGTAATATTGCCTGATTTCTGGTGGATTATGTCCTGATTCTATTAGGAGGATATATTTCAACAGTTACATAGCAAAACTCAATTCAGGCCACTATCCATTTGGACAGCTATTGAGTAGAAACAGCTAAATTTGTAAAATGAAAAGCACAGGAAATTTCTTGATGCCTGTGGACCTGTGAATACCAATAACATTCTTGACTTTGAACATATGAAAGATAAATACTCATTTCAGAGGTCTCAAGCTTAGGAAAAAAACTGGAAACTTAATTTACCAGCTACAGACAAAAAGACATAAATTTAGGAGATGCATTAGAAGAGAGATTCTACCTCTGAAAAACAGATGGAATAAGGGTCATTCCTCATATTGTTGAATTTGTTCACCTCCTAGCACCAGTATTGACAAGAAGAAAGCAGTCTTTTATAGGTACAGGAAGAATATTTTAAAGGAGAATCATTAATATATATTGTTCTAATTTTAAATCCCACTGGATAGTAGAGTTTCTAAATTTAAAAATACTCCTAAAGAAATATCTGAACTGCAGGATGAGAGAAAAAGCAGAAGTTACCAGTTTAGGCAGATGACTCAAAATTCTGGGAACGTAAAGGGAATAGGAAAGACAGAAGAGCACCCAAAACTATGAACAGATCTGCAAGAAACTTGTTTCTATTTTTGCTAGCATAGAATACAGTGTTCTCTTCTATCCTGTGCAGGAGAGGCACCTTTTAATTGTATCTTTTGGCCAAGAGGTCAGTTGAGGAACTGCATTTGGTAGAATGGAACTTTTCTACAAGAAGTTCTAGTGACTACTGACTCTCCAGTCACCTCAACAAACTCTGTGATCTGTAAAGACATATAACTTGATTTTGAGCATTCAACTTCACATCTAGATGCTTGAAAAGAACCTTGGCCTTCTACAGAGGTGTACATGTGTAGAGTATTACACTATTAATCTCCTTATTCACCGCTTTTTTGGATAAGCATCAAGGGACACCTTTGTAAATCGGTGTTTGTTGGTAACTATTGCAAATGTATTTTTGAAAACTAACAGCATAAAAAGAAGCTGAAAGACATCAATTGATTCCTGCTAAAAACAGCTGAATATGTGAAAAAAAAAGTTATTTTGGAAAGCAAGAGTTATAAACCAGTTTTGAATATTTCATGGGTTTTTGTCTGGGTTTTTTTCTGTATTCTTTATCCTTTCACCTTTCTCTTTGCTGTTTTCTAATACAAAATAAAAAAATTGCTGATTTTTTTAATTCTGTATTAGTTTTTAGTCTCAATAGATAGAATTTGGGTAGTTTTAACATCTTGACCATGATACTGGAAGATACAAAGTTTTAGCTCTCTTATATTCAGAATGGTTGGCTAAATTGCTTCTTCTGTTATACCAAAATCTGGTCACCGAAGATTCTTGTCAGGTGTATAGGTTTAAATATTCCAAAGGTTTAGAAACATAGGAATCATCACTGGCATCCACCACTAATGGAAGTAAAATATATAATGCAGTCTCCTTTCTCACAAAAAAAGATTTCTACATGACATCCTGAACCTATTTTCAGTGCATAATACCGAAATTAAAGCAGTTTTCTAACCTTAGAGATGGAAAGGAAATTTAGCACTGACACCTACAGCTAGAACAGAAAAAAAATAGCAAATGAAAAAAGAATTTAAGGTTCTCCTGAATGTTCTTGCCCAAAGAGCAAAGCAGATCCTTTGCCATCCTGTAAATGAAAAGACTATGGTCTTACGTGAGGATGAAAACATTTTATTGGCTAAATTTCAAAGTAGCTCTATCTTTACACATATTTATCTAGCCTAAAATGTGCTTAAGATGATGGCACTAGAAGCTTGTCTCTGTATGTTGGAAAAACATCAAGCACTGAACTGATATCACATACAATCAACAAGGAAATAACACAGCCTGGGGTTTGGCAACATAATGAAGGCACTTGACCTTCTTGCACATGAGGATAAACAAAAAAGGTGGCAAAACTCAGCCCTAAAGAGAAGCACAGAAATTACTTTATTTATTCGTCATTAGATACTGGGATTCCCCTAAAAACAAAACAAAACAATATGGGTTTTTTCCATTAGAATTTAATAATGCTATTTGCCAGAACACAAAAGCCCATGTATGACACTGATGGATTTTTTTCTTTTTTTGTAACACTTATAAAATATGAAGAACTTTAAGATGATCAGCCATCCATGCAAATCCCACTGCATGCATGACAAAACCAAAATCAAAGACTGACTGAAATTTATGAAGTATCTGTGTCTGTATCCTTTCTCAATACACTTTCATAAAGGAGATAATGTCCAACACCAGACAATGGTGAGTAAAATTACTAATGAAAAGAATTATTGGTATTTTTAAAATTCACTACTGTCATCTGTTTCCAGTTTTCCAGGGTTGATTACTTGATTCAATGTGATGCCATGACGATTTTTGCCTTTTCTTTTATACCCTTTTTATATACACCTTCTTTTAACTTTTGTATTCTTAGTGGTTTCTAGCCTACATTCTTAGACTTATTTTGTTAAGCTAGGAGACTAAACAACTTAGAAGCCTCTTAGTTAGGGATCAGAATGCTCCAGACCCCAAGGTCCTCTCCAGAAAACATTTTGTAAACTGAGATAGGACCATCCAGGGGAAGGTTCCTTGGGGAGGGGCACTCACTTGAGACTCTCATTGGGGAATCTTTGATAGATATGCTAATTAGTAAGATCTATAATGTCATATCCAATCTATCATGTGTGTGCGTTGCAGTGTGCATTTCAGTGCATTCCACCTGGACGTGGTGCACCTAAGGATGCTTAAAATAAATACTGAGTTAAAACCCCTTTTTCCCTTCTAACTGTGTTTGATTCTTGATTTTAAGACCAGGAAAAGGCATCAAATGAATGTCTTCTTTTAATCTGTCTTCACTTCATTACCAGCTATTTTCTACTATCTCAAAACAGAGTAAAACTCTAATCCCTGACTAGTGTAGTTTACTTCAGTTAACACAGTTAAGTTTTTCCTTGAGTCTTCTCAGGACAGAGAATGAAAGAAAAAGGAGTTTACAGAAACAGAACAAAATGAGGAGTGTACAAAATCATGTGGGTACAACCTCATTGGAAATCTAGCCAGTTCCAGGGGAAAACAATGGTTCTCTTAAGGCAGAGAAGGAGAATTCCCTTCTGTCACAGAGCTTGGTTTTCTTGAACACGTAATTAATCTTTCTTCCTTATAAGTAAACTCCTGACAAGATTTCCCTAGATGAGAGGGCTCCTGTGCAACAGTATCCACGAATCCCTCTAAAGCACTCAGATAAAATAAGAATTTTATACTCCACAATTTTAAAATTTAGTGCACAGTGTATCAGTTCTTAGTCCTCCCATTAAGATTTTTATAATGGTAGAATTTCACAGAAGTTTACATCAATATGGAATTCTCTATTCCTGTTTTAGCATTTGAAAGACTAAATATGATTATTCTTGCTACAAAATTATTGAAGACAACAGATTAAGACAGGAATTCCTTCTCCATTTGAAATTACTCAAAGTCTCAGATAAATCCTGAATTTATTTTTTTTATTCTTATCTGAGAAGTCAACAAAAGACTTTTTCTGATTTCTTTAGGTTTCTTGGTTGCTGTGTTTAAAACAGAAAGAAGTGTTATATTGTGTAGTTCACAATATAAGTTAATTGGCTCGGAAAAACTGCATTCTTCAAAACACCTTGCCAGTTTAAGTCTGATGCTATAACTGTTAGCAAAGGGAGAACTCCAGGGACTGGGAGTTGAATGCTCATATGCTGCTGTTAAATGAAGCAGTTGTGCTTGAGAAGCCTCTGCCTGAATGCAATTCATTTTACAATATCATCTGGGGACAAAGTATAGTTTAAGATGCAAACTGAAATGGCATCTCCTGGTAATGCAGAAATATCCCTCAGCTGACTTAAGAAAGAAATGAAGCTGAAAAATGCACCAGTATAAAACAATTGATCATTTTGGTTTTGGTGGTAGTAGTCTTACAAACGTTTCTTAGGCTGAAAGTCATTCTGTGTATGGCAATGCAGCAAGCATGTCACTGCGGGTAATCACGTCTGAACTGCTTAAGGACACAGAGCCAGCAAGGTAATTCAAGTTAACTTTTTCTAAGAAAGGAACATGGATTCAAAAGATAAATTGTAATCCAGGTATGCTTTCCAAAATCTATAGATTCTTGAATGTACATGTGTGCAGATTGAAACAATTATCAAAGAAAAAGAAAACACCTACAGTATATGAGATGTATCCTAGATTAACCTCTACTCTGTTGTTCATCAATACATTTTCATCTTCTGAATGTTGCTGCTAATAAAGGAGTGAATCCCAAAATACAAAGAAGATCAACTAATATGAGATGGAATAGGACCTAGTTTACATATTGGTTTCAATATCTGCAAATGGACCTGTCCACAAAATGAATCCTGATCCACTTCTGTTTAATGCTAAACTTCAAAAACCTCAAAACCCTCTGTTTATAAGCTAGGAAAAGATTTGAAATGAATAAATTACCATCAGTTATCAATAGCAATATTAACATCACAAAACCTTCCCATTTTTTGATACTGTGATAAAAAAGCAGAAGTCAAAAGAGTAAGACACAAACATGAGGAATTTTGTAATTTTGTATAAAACTTTTTTTTTCTTTTTTGGTGACAGGCAAGTTAAAAAGCATGGAAAAATACCAAAATTAAATTGAATGAATAATAAATAAATAAATAAATAAATAGAAACTTTAAAAGTTCAATTCTACTACAATTAGGAATTTCAATCTTTGCTTTTGATGAACTTTTCCCTGACTGTTTTTCCTCTCTTTATGAACACGTACAAGGAGAGTTGTGAATGTCTATATAAAGGTGAGCACTAAGGGCAACCAAAGCATTTGGTGTAGAAATAATGTGATGAAAAGCAAGGTCACCTGGGTTGCAAAGTTAGTACTAATAAAAACAAGAGGTGGAAGACAAGGCTAGAAAAAGAACTAGCATTCACACAAATATATAAACACAGACATTCGGACGGAAATTAGAAGGCAAAAGATACACCTAAGAAAAACTGACATTTATGGTAAGAGGGTGTGGAAAAGTTGGACAAAGAAGGGATACAAAGGAGAGAGAAAGTGACAGTAGAAAAGGTACTTGAGCGGGGATATACTATATGGCAGCCATTCAAGGGTCTATGTAAAGTTCCATTTTCTTTAGGTTACAGTTGGCTTCCTTCTACTCTAAACTCATGTCTTTACATCCACACTGGTCAGACAAGCACCTTCTCCACTGTTATTTTACAATCTACTTATCTTTCTAAATTCAAGTTTACAGACTCCTTCCATCTGAAATTTGCTTCTCCAAACTCTGTCTTTTTTCTTTTTTTTTTTTTTTAAGACAGAAACTCTGTCTTAGCAAAGTCAGTTGCCAGAACTCTCTAAGTGGAATTAGGTACTTGTATACAGCTTTTTCCTTACTTGATTCAGCTCCTGTAGCCAGGAACTTATCAGAAGAATCCTTTGCATGATATTACTGTTATAATGTCATATGTCTGAGTTGTTCTAACAGAGAGTTGGAAAGATACAGGCTTCTTCATCTGTCTACTAAATCTGTGCCAGCTAAGCAATATATTCCTACTCTATGCACATAAGCATCTTTGGAAATGCAAAATCTACATTTAAATAGATCTTGAGTTTATATTTAGATTTAAATACTTTTCTAGAATTTGGTCTTCTCAACTTGAGCAACCTTCCTCCCTCAAAACATAAAACTAGATACAACTAGTTCATGTATTTCAATAATTTATTGCACAGATTATTCTTATTTTACTTATAGTCAATTTTTTTCTATTAAAAATATTTCAGAGGCTTAACCTTTTGGGCATTTTTAATCTCTTAGGCATTTTAAACTGCATCAAGTTAATACTTCACATATAGGTCATCAGTGTATATGAATATACCTTTAATTCATTAATATCTAAAATAAGCGTTTATACTGTGCCAAACATTAATCAGTGCAATTTGATTGTTTTCTTTATAGCCTTAGGAACTACAAATCCTATTTATAAAATTACTTTTTGCAGAATTGAATGTCCATGTCTCTCAGTATTTTTAAAAACAATTCTTTCAAAGACTTGGTTAGTTGCACCACTTAAATATGAGCTTGGCAGTAGTGTTGGTGTCACAGAGATTATATGCTTGGACTTCAAGGAGGTCAATGAAATGGCTGCAGAGCTCACTGTACAATAGCCTTCACTAGCTAATCCATAATGCAGCACTGTCAAATTATCATCGTGCACCTGCAGTTTTCCAAGGAAAAGAATTCAAAATGAGAAACTCCATCTGGACCATTCTTGTTGTTTTGGGGTTTTTAATAAAGTGTATCTTCCTCATAATGAAAATGCAACAGCACTCACAATTGAACACCCTTATGGTAAGTATCAGACACTGCTGTAGAATGCAACGTCTACCAAATATACCTTATAAAATGTATACACATTTATTCAAAAATACTTATTCAGTAGTCTTTGCCAAATCTTGGGAAGCTGTATGCAGTATTATTGCTATATGAACTAGCATTGCCAATTCAGCAGATCTGTAGTAAAAACCTGCAATCATAGAAAAACCTATAGGTCACAAAAACCCAGAAATTTATAAGAGAAAAAAGCCTTTAGAAAATTAGCACTTCCTAAAAGTTTTACTTAATATCTTAGAAAATGTTTAGAATATTCAAGGATATTACTATATTCACATTCCATCTTCCCCTAATGTATGCTTACTTTAAATGCCATCTTAATTTAAATATATTACTATTAAATAGTTGTAACAATCTTTTTCCCATGTTCAATGCTGCATATAGCTCCAGAGGCTCAGGAGCTCTGGTATACCTGTAGCACTTGTAATAGGTTGCATAAGATCCTCAGTCTACAATGATTCTTCTTTCTCTTCCCTTTCTCTCTCCACATGGGTATGAATTCTATTTATACAGCAGAAACGAGAAGAAACAAGGATTTATGTCCACTTTAAAATTCAGATTTTGTAAACCTATGCTTTTTATATTTATTCCTTACTTTGATTTGTGCTTATACTCTCTCCTGCTGAACAAAGGTTACTGCCTATTCCCAAATTTTGTTTCTTTTTCCACCAGCACATAAAGTTTATATACACTTAAGAATTCAATGTAATTATATTACCAAAAAAACTCCCCCCATTCCTTCTTCTTCTTCCCTCA
Source organism: Aphelocoma coerulescens (assembly GCF_041296385.1). NCBI lineage: Eukaryota > Metazoa > Chordata > Aves > Passeriformes > Corvidae > Aphelocoma > Aphelocoma coerulescens. The sequence goes on along the minus strand of NC_091015.1, from coordinate 137,285,923 downwards.
GGTTTATCCACTGAGCATGATGATGTCATATGGTGTGGGATATCCCTTTGGTCAGTTAGAGTCATCTGTCCTGGCTGTGTCCCCTCCCAACTCCTTGTGCAGCCCCAGCCTGTTCACTGGTGGGGTGGTGTAAGAAGCAGAAAAGACCCTGGCACTGTGCAAGAGCTGCTCAGCAATAATGAAATATCTCCGTGTTATTTACACTGTTTTCAGCACAAATCCAAAACACAGGCCCACAGTAGGTACTATAAAAAAACCTAACTCTACCCCAGCCAAAACCATGATGAAAGTATTAACTGGACAAAACAAAGCCACAGAAAGATATTTTGTCAGATTAAAAAATCACAGATTCTACTACACTGGCAGTAAAATGTTGAAGTAAATGATAAGAAATACTAAAAACTAAACTAAAGCTGTACTCTTTGCATACTCTTGAAAGGGGAGCCATGTAACAGTGCAGATACTGCAACATGCGTATCAATCAATGGGGCCCGTGGAAAAGAAATATCTGTGGACGGATTCTTGGTAGATGTTTCAGAGATGTTTATTTCTCCAGCCGCATGGCCGGGGCTCTGCCGAGGAACTGCTCAATCACGGGACCCGAGGGTCCTTGCCCGCGCAGGGGAACACAAAACAACCAATGGGGAACGAGGCTGAGCAGGGGCAGGGAAACTCCGTGTGTCTGTGCCCTCAGGGCCCCTCTCCCAGGACCCCACGGCAGGGGGGAGGGCGCCAACAGAGCCAAATCCTAGAAATTGAAGAAAAGGAAGATAAGCTCCAAAAAACAGCGGTCCTTCCAGAAAAATATGCTTAGAATTCCCTTATGGAACAGAAGACCAATGTGTATTTTAATAGCCTCACAAATATAATGGCTGAGAAATTCTTTTATAAAACCGAATATAGTTCTGAATATTATCAGTTGCATTTTGGATTGCTTTCAAATGCGAAAAGGGAATCTATAGGTAGTAATCTGTTCTGCATCACACTGCTGCCAATAATTTTTGGTGCAAAGTGAACGTTCCCTTCCAATAGACAAGGCTTCACCTTCATAAACTCTTTTAAATGATTCAGTGGCCAAAAAAAAAAAAAAATCACATAAATGTTAGTATCACAACCTTTTCAGTTTAATATAGATACCTAAATTGATTATTTAGAGTACAGTTTTATAAAGAGAAAAACAAGATTAGTCAGTGACTTTGATGTTCTTTTGTTAATTTAATACCTATAAATATATTTTACCATACTCAGTTCTTCAGTTGGAAGTTTGACATCCGAATCAAATTCACCATCAATTTAAATAATAGTTTACTGGCCAGAATACAGTTGGCAGTCTAACTGGCTCTCCTTTATAAAGTATGGAAATTTTGTGTGAAGTGTCCTGCAAGCAAATGGAAGAGTTTTCACCAGTGAGTACACACCCTCCAGTTTTCAATGTTTGCCCCCTCAACATTCCAGGGGAGCTGGAAACTTCAGGATAATTTGCTGTTTCTCTGTGCACAGCAACAAGGCCTTCTTTGATTTCTGCCACTTTACAGAGCTAAGAAGTGGCTCTAGCAGCCTGCCACTAACAATCAGCTGAATAGAAGTGCTCTGACATGATGCTCAGCTGGGACAACCATTCACAGCAGCATACTCAACTTCAGCTAAGCCTGGTACCTTAAAGTACTTATTTAGCTACTTTTCATAAAGATCAGAAGATAAAAAGTCTTTTATTTCCTGCCAAGAGGCTTGCTGGATCTAGTGATGAAGGGTGGAAGCAGGTTAGGTTCAAGAATTTTGCCTTCCCTGTGTGCTGTGTCTTATCAAGATGTCCAGAGGTTTGCCACGATCTGGCTCACTAACTCAATTAGGAGCCCTTAGACAAATGTTTTCAGCTCTGTTTTAATCTCCTTAGCATGAGGTAGATCTTGACTTGAATCTTTTTCCACACATATATTCACTTCTGTCTTTTGTTTTTCTGGTAAGATCCTTAAGTCTTAAGGAAGTCTGCACCTACTAATTATTATAAGAAGAAGAAAAGAAAAAAAAAAAAAAAGAGAAAGAAACTCCAATTAATCATGATATTTTGGAATTAAAAGCAGACAATAAAAAGTTTCTTGTCTTTTTTTTTCAATTTTTCATTTTTTCCTTTTTTTTTCTTTTTCCTTTTTTTAATGGGAAAGTCGATGAAAGGTCAGGTGATATATAGTACCCTCTATTATAGATGCTTCATAATCATAGTACCTCAGGTATTTATTAAGATCACAACTCTAAACTTTTCTCAGGTTGGTACATGTATCAAAGGTAAATTAAGAAGACTGAAACCATTTTGAAATTTTGGCATATTTCCACCCAATACACTTGAATTTACTGAAAAAAACCCCATGTATTACTTTTTTTTTAACAGATAGTTGTGTTCATTATATTAAAAGCTGCAGTTAAAAAAATCTCCCTCTTCCATTCTCCATATTTTGAAAGGTCCTTTTTCTGCAGATTCAACAATAGCAGCCTGTATCAAATTAATATTGTTTATATGCTGTATGTGAGAGTTCAAGCACTGCTTTAAATGCATAGAGTTCTCCACAAAAACAAGATTAGCAGTTTCAGCACTGCAATGTAACAGTATTACAAAATTATTATAGAAATCAATAACACTTTCATTTCCAGAACTAATCTGATGGTAAGATCTTGTTTATAAAGATATTAAACAAATGCATTATTCACATTTTATAATGATTTTCAAGAAAGTGGACATTTTTTTAATTATCGCTTGGAAGTGGTAAAATAAATGAGTGTAATTTTTATTAACAGGAGTTTATTTACATAAAACAAATGCTCATTGAATTATTGAGTATGATAATATCGACATGCCTAGTCCTGTTTGTCATATTTTGTGCCTTTGGTGACATCAGAATTATAACAACCTGATTTATGCACTAAATTTAATGCATAATATGACAACATACCGATAGGTATGCCTTATAATGTATAATTTAAACATGATTGCTATATATTTCACCCATATTTTCTTGGCTTTACCAAGATTCTCATGCATCTAGAAATCTCGATTGTAATGCTGGTTGCCAGATATGAATGTCTGTTTGAATTAATGAACATTTTTATAAAAATACTGTGACTATGAATGTTTTAAAAACCTTGTCATAACATTCACCAAACTTACATACGACAGCTAGCATGTGTTACTGCATTTTCATCTTAAATATTTGATGACTGCCTCTTTAAATCCAAGATTCATAACCCAAAGGGTTTCATTTTCTTACAGCATATGTAATTCAAGAGACATTTATTAGTATAGTTCTCATTTTATGCATCAACAAAATATTTTTCAGAGAACCATTAGATGAACTCCCTGCTTTTCAGACTTTTTTCCTGAGCATTTTAATTATAATTGTATATTTTCCTTGACAATATTTGTACACAGACTATTTGCAATCCTCCCTGCTTCCCTATCTCCAGCCCCATCAGAACTGAAAGAAGAACTCTGCAATATACAATATTGCAGAGTCAGAAAATATGAAAGGCGTCAACTAGCATCTCATACAGACTAGATTAAATACCTGAAAACCCTTGGTAAGCTTTTTTTAACCTCTGAACATACCCAAAGAAATATTACAGCATACAATTACAATTCATAAAAATTTGCTAAACACAGATCTTCATCTAATGCTGTTAAACTACCATTGCCAAAGCATAAAATGAAGATTTCTTTATGTCCATGTGTAAGACATTCAGCAATGAAAAAATATCAAATATTAGGATATTTGTAATTATTTAAGAAGCTGATCAACAAACCACTGTTGGTGCAATATATTACTGTGTCAGCACTGAAGGTTGTCCACTGACAGGTCACTCTCACTTGACCTTGTGTGCACAGAAAGGTAGTTCACCATGGTAACCTTGGTCTTGTGGCGTTCCATACAGTAAATCATTTCAGCCCTCTTCATGTAATTCTTTTATTGGCTGTGCAATTGAAATGTCATGCTTCACGAACAGAGACGCTGGTAATTTCTTATGGGTGATTAAACTACCTCTGTAATCTACGAGCATGGATGGAACTGTATGCAACAGACTTAAGCATACACTCCATTTCTTTTAAATTCTTGGTATTTTTCAGATGCTTACAAGGAAGTTTGCTCTAAGAATAAAAAGCAATTCTTTTTCATAGATGCATTCTAAACAAGCAGCAAACAACATCCCTTTTACATCACCTTCAGGAGAAAAAGGAAAACAGCAGCCTAGAGAAAAAATATTTAACATTGTTTTAAAAATTATACCTAATTTTTAATCATACTGAGAAATTTCAAAAGTCAAGCTAGTTTATAAAGGCCAAATTAAGCCCAAAGCTGTAACTGACATTCTTAGTTTAATTATATTAATATACAAAGGTGAGATACTGTACAAAATAATCAAAAATAAAAATAGGAGGTGGGCAGACTACTTCAGCTATTAGTTCATTTGAGTGTTTACATTCATTGTAATTTTGACACAGAATTGAACAAATAAGCTGATGCTTTCTTTGGAGAGCTATTCAAACTGGAACCTAACAGCAGAAAACAAACAGGGTTTAAAAATTATTTCTATATTATCTTTTCTAAAGATTCACTCAGAGGAGCTATGTATCTTCTAAGTTTTCTTTTATAAAATGGCACACTTTTTTATATGACTAGAATATAAAACACTTGCTGTAGCTCTATTTGCATGAAGTTCATACTAGGTGTTTTTGTCTTTTTATTTTGCATCTGTCAGGCGAGCCAGAATGACAGGCACAAAAAATTATGTGCATATGCAGTATATAAGTGGATATATCTTTCAAAAATAGGGGCAAAATACTTTGATACCGCCATTTATGCATTCTTTTTTAAAAAGCTCTACAAACCAACAAAACAAACCAACAAAATAAAAGCCAACAAAAAATACCATGACTTTTGTAGAGCAAAAATAATCTTATGAATTTCATAACTTTAATTAACAAAAAATTAGGATGATCCTGACTTTTGTCTTAGTTTCTCAGTTGTATCCATTCCTGCACACAGTGAAAAATAACAGCAATCAGTGATTTATTAAAAATTAAAGTAAATAACTGACAACTGAAAATGCAGTGACAAATTGAGAAACTATTTGACTGCTGAGTTCTTGAATAAATCTAATAATTTAACAACCTCTAATCATTGCAGAAAAAAAGCATGTAGAATAAGCTTATCAAGGAAAGAGTGAAAGGATCTAAGATGCTAGAAAATTCTTCTTTAGTGTTTTTATAAGATCACAGAAACCAGTTTATTTTCAACTTAAGAATCCCTATCTGCTATCAGGGGATCAATTTGTAAAGGTATAAAAGGTACAATATAGTAGACTGATACCCCGTTCAGCTGGATTAATGTCCTAGTGATGAGAATGGCAGCTGCTAGTCAGAAACCTCAGAACAGTTCCACTTTGAATAGTCAATCTTCTGTCTTTACAAAATATTTAATGTCTTACTTAGGGCACAGTTCAGTTCAGAGAGATAGTTGAATGTGGATTTAAGGAAAGAGTTTAACCTATGCAGTAACATCATTGCAAGCAGTGGGACACCTCAAAAAAATGTAAAAGAGCATTTAGAAAATACACAAAATGCTTCTAACACCTCTTTGCCCTTCAGTTAGCAGTGGTCATTTTATACAGTGCTGGTATATCATACAATATCTGAGCATTGGCACAAGTCTCATTTCATATTAGAAAAAAAACACAGATAAACTTATTTTTGAGGTGGGGAGAGAGCAAACACCTTCTCAAATGAACACACGAAAAGGGCTACTTCCTGTTTAACTCAGGGAAAAAAAAAAAGAATGGATTTCACTCAGAGTAATTTTATCTTATTTCTCTTCTGCACCATTGTGGAACATTGTTTGAATTTCTTGGGAAAAGTTCCAGTGTTAACTACAAATCTTGAGCATGAAATTGCAAGCTACATCAAGATTGGCACAATGAGAAATCACAAAGGGGGAGCCTGCGATCCCTCATTCTTCTGTTGGTCACTTTCTGTATTTTTCTTTGACTATCCAGTAAGTCAAGCTACATTTTTCAATCTCAAACAGAAAAAGGATATCTATTACACCAGGTTCTTCTAGGTACCTTTTGTGAAAATCTATCTTTTCTCATTGATCCCACAGATTTTCCACATAATTTAAAAACAACTGTTAAAACAGTGATAATACAGCAATAACTGTGAAATGACACGGTGTTATTTAGAGGGAAAAAAAGGAAAAAGTTTATTTATAGCCATAGTTATCAAAGTGAAAAACTAAAGGAAAGACTTGTACATCATAACTAGTATGGTCCTAAAACAGAAGGGAAGAGGTGTGTCAACCTTCCTAGTGGGAAATAAACAAATCAAATATTTTGAATATAAAATGTTGATTTAAAAAAATGGTACAGATTCTATAAGGAATAGAAGTACATATATCAGGGCTGTATATGCTTGCTAGATTACAGAATTTTTTGCTTTAATAAAAAGAGAAAATCTAAATTCTCAGCTGTGTTTGAAAAAACAGGCTAGATTTGAATCTTTTCGCATTTTTACAGGTGTGACTACATCTAAGCTCTACTGACCATACAACTTGGATCCTGCACTGACAAAGAACTGTGCCTGAGTTAACACTAAGTAGGAATCTCCTGTCCATTTTACTGGTACATTAACTGACAAATCTAATCTATTGTCCTGTGAGAAACCCCTTCACTACCCCACACTGTGACAGACTCCAGATATCCATGTAAACTGCCTGTTGTCTAACATTTAGACTTAGAGCCAGGTGCAAACTGCATCACAAATTGCATTTTCCTTCTTAAGAGAATTATTATTTCTTTCACATCATAGCAAGGAAACACAAACAGGCAGGAAATTTTCAATACTATACTTTTAGGTCCCACTTCTCTAAGGTTATAGTCTCTTGATCTTTAACAAAATGCCTGGTTTTCCCCTGTGAAAATGCTGTCTGATGTCAGGTAGTTTGAACTGACTTTCCAGGGAAGCATGATTTCTGTACAAATGTGGCAGGGTGGACCAATTAACTTGGAAACAGTAGGGATCTAACTACAAGAAGTTGTTAGTTAACCTTGAAGCTCCCAGGACAGCTGGGCAATTGTATCCAACATTGCTTGTTCACAACAGAAGTAAGATATATCCAGGAGGACTCACACTTTTTTCCACCCTTTACCTGCCGCCCTTTCTTAAGTAGTTAGTATTTGTAAAACAGTTTAAAACCAACTTGTAGTGATGCAGTAAGCTTAAAAGGTAACTATAGAAATATTTTCTTTTTTTGGATTTGCATACCGCATTGGTTCAACTGAAACAAATTTAAGTTTTGCCAGCATTTTTCTCCTAAGTAGCATCATAAGGTACCAATTACGATAATAAACTTTGGTGTTTATGTAAGAACAAAAGATTTAGAAATTGTATTTGCCAATGTAGTGTTTTCCCAGTACGTTACTAGCTCTTCTTGGCTCTTGGTATTTTGGTCCTTCCTTCTCAACACAAGATTTTTCCTTTCCCAGTAAACCCTCTGTGTACTTGTCTGTTTCCACTTTGAGGATTTTAGGGGACAGCTAAAAGGAATAGCCATGTTTCAGTGAAATGATCCATTTTTCCTGGACTACTCTCCTGTACTTAAACCTCTACACATAATTTGATCTCCCTTCAAAGAATTATATCAATTCATTCCTTTGTATTTTTCTGGAACTCCCTTTACCAGTTGTTCTGAAGTAATCCACTGTTTATTTGTACATGAATAAGCTGGCACCTGAGACACAGAATGCAAAGCATGTAACTGAGAAAACATTTGTGAAAAGTTTAAAGTGTCATAGATGCTGATACTGTGCCATGTATGTATAGAAAGAAGTCAGGGAACATTTTTGGAGGAGGAAACAATATTATTTTATTTAACACTACAAGGCACATGAAAGCTACAAAAATGGACAGAGAAATTCTGAGCATGAATCACATTTATATGTTTCCACTGAGATTCTTTCTCATGTATGATACCTGAATTCAAAGTTTCTGGTATTTCTCCACTTCTGACTACTTAACATTAGTTAAGGTATGAGGTTATATGTTAAAAAAACCTCTTAATTTCTCTTTAAAAACACATTCGGTCCATATTTATATTTCCTCTCTTTTTCTGCAGTTTCTCCTAGACATACCAATTTGTGAGGCACTTCGAGAGCCTGTCATAGGGATTTGAGTTTCCTGAAAAAAAAATTGAGAGATTCATTGACTTTGAATTTATCCTACCTCAGAAAGCATAAGTAGTGTCGTAGTTAGTAGAGTCCCAGAAATCACAATAGCTGAGGTCTCAGTCAACTCAGTCTTCAGTTTGAGAAAGATCTATTATGCACTGTAACTGCCAATGGCAGTTGCTGATGAGGCTGCTCTCATTGTGAATTGAAGGGTTAAAGAATGCAACATTTGGACTACAGGCCACTGTATCTTCAAGGGATGTCCTCCTGCAATTACTTGTTTTATAGAACACTTGATGATTGGAGAATTAGTTGGCACTGCCAACCAATATAAAGGTCTGAGGGGAAAAGTTAGCGCTGTGAGATTGGATGGTATGGTAATGAGCCGGCACCCTGGAGTTCTCCTGTTAGAGATGCTGCTAGGACCTATGGGCACCTTGCTCTGCAAGGGTTTATTGAGAATTGGCACCTCTTCTTCATAGCCAGAGCTATGAAAGATGATTGCAGAGAACCAATCATGCCTGCTAGTCCAGCCATTGTATACACCTGATGCTTCTGGAAAAGAAGTTGAACAGGTGTCTAGTAATAGACTCAGAACTCAAAGGCCCTTCAGGTGTCAGATCATATGGAGACCTCCTGCTGTTGAGACCATGACTAACATAAAAGTATTTGCCTTCTCAATATGTTTTCTTTGTTGTAAAAGAGAGATTCCTGCAGTGCTCATAAGGATAGGAGAATGGTAAAGATAACAGACATGCAAGGTATTTTACTTTTTCTAACAGTTTTGTATAGCAGTGAATATGTTTCCCAATGTCTTTTCTTTCTGCTCTGTAAGGCATGCAGCTTTGAGAATGGGGAAAATGCAAATTATTTTGGGATTATTTCATCTACTTACAGAACATGGTATCAATTCTTAGAAAAGAAAAGAAAAGGATATATGCATCTCATTAACAACTTTTTTGGCTTTGGCAGACGGAGATATATCATTACCTGTTTTCCATGGTTTATACTAACTTCCCAGCTTTTAAACGTCAAGATCAAAACAAAGAAATTCAACTGCAGGCTATTTGACTTCTATTTTTCCTTCCTTCCCATCACTAATAAAAATAAATATCTGAGTTCTTTCAAAGAACAGGAAAATAACTACAACAAAAAGCTAAGAAAGAAGATCCTTTGAAAGATTCTGTCTTTAATTAATTATCCTTATATAAAAAGCACACTGTAAATTTATAAGGTGAAGTTACCTATGTCATGTGTAAAATAATAACACAAAAATAGTGGGAAATTGTTGATATTATCATTTCCTAAAATAAAATCTTCCAAAAATGTTTCATCAAAATTCAACATGCTAAAGAACACTAGTTACTTCTCTGTAGGGAGGAAGAACTTCTTTTCTTGATCTATCTAAAATGAAAATTAAGTCCTGTCTAGTGAGTGTCAGGCTCTCAAGTAGAACTACCACATATCCTTATCAAAAATCAGTGTTGATTCAGATTCTGATCCTTTGATCTAAACATATCTTGAGATTAATTTCAATTGCAAAGGCAAGAAGGCTTATCTACAATTTAGGCTGAATTTTATCATTTAATCATTTGCATATTTAATCTTGTTTGTCATCATCTCTGAGCACTGTTTATTCAATTTGCTCTTCTTTCTGCTTGGCCTTGGAGAGAAAAGTAAAAGTGCAAAAAAAGAGACATATAAAGAAAAACAAAAACAACACAGGATCATAAAATTTGCCACATCACATGCTATCAAATGCCTCTTCTATCAAAAAAAAAATCCTAATACCCTTTAATCCTCATTATCATTATTCTTCTTTACAAGTATAGCACTAGATGTAAGAAGCACATATTAAATACTTGGACCACTTCTACTCTATGCATCAATGGTGTATTTAAATTTAATGTGTCCCTTTGAATGACAACTTGCTTCTCCTTAGTACTCAGTTACTTCCTCTGAAATTAAACAATTAATAAGACAGAAGCTATATGAGCTATAAATTATTCATCCAAATGAGCATTAATCAATTATAAAGAGATATAGGAATAAAAAGAAGGAAAAAAAGACATCTATATCCTTTTAATATTAAATGTAGTCTGCCAAAATGTCTTTAAACAGATGTAATTTGTGTAATAGGAATGCAAGCAAAGCGATATTATGGATATTTATGTTAAAATATATATATGTGAAACAGAATAAAAAATCCATGACCAGTTACCAATAATCAAACAAGAAAAATATTACAATTTGGTGGCCTGTGTGAAAAGAATGGTGAAATCGCCCTAAATTACTACTTTTGTCAATATTTAAGAATCTTATCTTTTATACGCATGCAGATATTAAAATAAAGTCTTAAACTTTCCCAAGTTCTTTAGAAAATATTCAATGTTCAAACGAACATTTCCAATAATTTTTGGACACTTAGGAAAAAGTAAAACAATGGACAGAGTAAAATTTTGTCTTAGGTACGGCATGCAAAGAGATATGTGAGAAGCACAAAACTACTCTTGTTTCTTGATTTAAGTTAGATTTATTCCAGATGTGGGAATTTTTAAGCAGAAGGAGACCAGTGCTCTTCTTTTGCAGAATTTCTTTGTGAATAATGTGTGCATTCATTTATAGGAGCTTTGAAAAAGATGCATATCTTTTTTTTTTTTTTTTCCTGGAATTGAAGTACCAGAATGATACCACAACACAGCAGATGTAACAATAAGGCCAAAACAGGTAGGAAGAGATACCCTCTACCTAGCAGTGAAAGAATACCTATATCCTTGCTATGGATCCAGATGAGGCACCATTCTTTCATTTTCTATCTCATTCTCCATACTCTATTTGTGCTATTTATGCAAATTTTAAGCTCTTACATATAAAACTGTCACCTACTTAATACTGGTACAATGCAAAACCTTCAGTCTTCTGGGACTCACAAAAAAGGTAAGTAAAGCATTACTTGTAGCTCTACAACAAAAAAGAAAGAATTTTTAATAGGATCAAATCTTATCCTGCGAATGTGTAACTGTGTTCTGTGTTAAGAAATTTTCACTGAAATACAGATTCCAGATCTCTGCATGGAGGAACACTACTTTTAATACCACTCCAATATTAACCTAACACAAGTTTATTTCATCATTTTTCACAATGTCTTGAGAAACTCTACAGGAAACTCCTGGTTTTATTTGTCAACTTAGCTTCTTCTTATTTTCAAATACCCTACACCAGGTTACCCAATCCTATTCACCATGATGAACAGGAAAAAATGTCATTGTAAATTCATATTTGTGTTTAAGCGGAGTAGCTGCAGTAAAGCTACAGTCTATAAAAGGTAGGCAGGCCACCTCCTGACAATTTGTTTCATTAATCATTCTTATTCAGGTCTACATTATCCCATTTTACCTGTGTTGTTTTATGGATTAATTTAACTAAACTGCTTGAACCCAAGATTGCGAGAAAACCCCTGGAAATTCTCAAGTGAAGACAAATCCCCATTCTGGGAGCATTTGGAGAAAACTCTAAATTTCCAGGAATTGTTTTAGCTGAGGGAGAGATTGCTATACATATAATAGGAGGTAAATGGCATCTGTATACAGTAAGCACAGGAAATTCTGCTCCCCTGTACAAGAGAGACATGGACATACTGGACTGGGTCCAGCAAAGAGTCACATGGAGAAATAAGGGACTGGAGCATTGATCCTATGAGGACAGGTTGAGGGCACTGACTACCTGGAAACTACCCAGTCCCTGACATTATCAGGGAGAAGGCTCAGGAGGATCCTAACAATATGTATAAATATTTGATAGAAGTGAATAGAGAGAATTAAGAAAATGGAGCTAGCCTCTTAGTCATGTCCATTGACAGGGTAGCTCAAATACTCTGTAATTCTATGGTATTAGAATTTCAAAAATCTTTCAGTTTAGCAACAGGACTTAAATTCAGTTTAGTCTCATGTTCCTTGCAGTATGAACACTTACTATGAATATTAACAAAAATATATAATTGGCATCAAGATAATAATAAATATTCTTGCAACTTGTGTATAATAAAGTCCAAATTTCTCTAGTGTGGGAAATATTATTCAAAAATTAATAACCTTCCAACTATAGCATAATAAAATTATTGACATTGAATAACAAAAATCATATTCAGATCAACTAAATATACTGAACAGAAGTAGCCAAAATCAATATAACTCTGTTTCAGTAAGCTTCAGTCAAGCCAAATTTTTACTGTTTCTTGAGGCCTAGAATCACAGAATCATAGCATATACTGAATTGGAAGGAACCCATCAGGATCATTGACTCCAACTCCTGGCCCTGTGTAGAACAGCCCAAGATCCACACCATGTGATTGTTTCTACTTGTTTCTACTCCTCCTTGGTTTTTTTAAAAAATCTGAAAAAAATTCTAGATGGCGATTAAAGATGAATATGCTAACACTCACATCCCTCAAACTGTACCAACCTCACTCACAAAGCGAAGGGTTTTTCCATACTGAAGTATTGCTGATGTGTCACAGTGAAATGCTTTAGCAGTACTCATGTATGGTGAAAAATATGAGATAGAAAAATTACCAGTAATGGTATTTGTTGTGTCCCATCTCCATCATCATGCCCAGCAGAACCTCTTAGAGGAATTTTCCTTTTTATACCCACCACTAATCAGAACAGAAAACAATTCTCAATGCAAGAACTCCCTGTCAATCAAGACAACTTCACAGAATCACAGAATCACAGAAACACAGAATCACAGACTATGCTGAGTTGGAAGGGACCCACAAAGATCATCAAGCCCAGCTCCTGGTCCTGCACAGAACATCTCCAGGAGTCACACCATGTGTCTGAGAGTATTGTCCAAACATTTCTTGAACTCTGTCAGGCTTGGTGCTGTGACCACTTTGCTGGGGCTGTGACCACTGTGCTGGGAAGCCTGTTCCAGTGCCCAACCACCCAATGGGTAGAGAACGTTTTTCTGATATCCTGCCTAAACCTCCCCTGACACAGCTTCAGGCCATTCTCTCATCTCCTATCCCTGGTCACCACAGAGAAGAGGTCAATGTCTGTCCCTCCTTTTCACCCCACAAGGAAGTTGTAGACTGTGATGTCTACAACTCAGTCTCCTGAGTCTCCTCCAGGCTGAACAGACCAAGTGATCTCACCCACTCCTCATTTGGCTTCCCCTCAAGTCACTTCATCACCCTCATGGCCCTCCTTTGGATACTCTCTAATAGCTTAATGTCTTTCTTAGATTGTGGCACCCAAAGCTGCCCCCAGCACTCGAGGTGAGGCCTCCCCAGTGCAGAGCAGAGCAGGACAATCCCCTCCCTTGCCCAGCTGGTGATGCTGTGCCTGATACACCCCAGGAAACACTTGGCCCTCCTGGCTGCCAGGGCACTGCTGACTCAGATTCAACTTGCCATCAGCCAGGACCACCAGGTCCCTTTCCATGGTGCTGTTCTCCCATCTCATTCCCCAGTCTGCACATCCATCCAGGGTTGCCCCATCCTAGGTGCAGAATCCAGCACTTTCCCTTAGTGAACTTCATATGGTTGGTGATTGTCCAGCCCTCTGATTTGTCAAGGTCTCTCTGCATGGTCTCCCTGGCTTCAAGGAGTCAACAGCTCCTCCCAGTTTTGTATCATCTGTGAACTTGCTCAGCATCCCTTCCAGTCTTGTGTCCGAATCATTTATAAAGATGTTGAAGAGCGCAGGGCTGAGGACGGAGCCCTGCAGAACCCCACTAGTGACAGGTCACCAGTCTGATGCCACCCCATTCACTGTAACCCTTTGTGCCAAACCTGTGAGCCAGCTGTTCACCCATCACATGATGTGTTTATCTGGCTGTGGGCTGGACGTTTTGTGAACTTGTTCACTTTTTTCATAGTCCAAAAGCTTCCAAAGAAAACTAGCATCTAGAAATAAGCATAAAAATATCCAAAAATCAACATAGCATGAAATATACTTTTAATTGTAAGGGAAAGAAAAAGGCAAAAGACAGAAAAGATAAGGATAGGTAAATGAAAACTATACATAAACAATGCTTTCATGATTTGTATTTCTTCTGCCTGTTGCTCACCCACCAGAATTCCTTACATATAAATGATCTGTATATGAATAGGAATGTATATGGATATACAATGCAAAGTAGGGTGGAGAAATTTCCAGTGAAAGCCACGTATAAACCATGATTCAGCTAGTAATATCTAAATACTGGCTAGCCAGATTTCACAGTCTTCTTGGTGTAAGATTCCTTGGAAAATACTCTTCTTTCCACCTTTCAGACAGGCTTAGATCATTCTGTATAAATCCCCCAAAAATCTGAAGTTTATAAGATCCCACGTATTTTCTGTAACTGTGAGGTGATAACACATGCACACACATAAAAATACAGGTATTTAAAGAATATGGGTTTTTATATGGTTCATGTCAAAAAAGTGACTTAATTCTGGCATGGATTTTCCTTATGAGAGAAAATAGTATATGATAGAAGTCTGATTAAAGGAAAAAAATACACAAACCATTAACTCCTATGCTGTGAAAAGCAGAAGAACCTACCAAAAAGAAAAAAAAATATGGTCCAACAAGAACCTGTTTAGATGGAGCACATGGATTTCCTATTAACTTAAAACTGCAGTATATGATATTAAGGGATTAAGAAAAAGAAGTGATTGTAATGTAATAGTGTTGATTAGAAATATTTGCTTTGTAGGGAAATTGATAACAAAAAATTTGTATGATTATGAAATTTGGATACAGGAAATGTATAATGGAAAGCACACCTACCTGCAGGAAGGACTAAGGAGGAGTCAAATACATACAGAGTACAAATCAACAATAACCTAACTGTAAAAGAGTCTTCTTTGGTAAATCCTGAAATAGCAATATTAACGTTAATCTTAATCGCATTTTGTTAATTTAAATTTTCAGTCTTTTAAAGTCCTGGCAAATTTTCTACTTTGTTTTTTGAGCAGGAGGTCTGGAGGGCACCAGATTAGATGTATACTGAGAGTACAGATGGCAAAGAACTGAAGCTCAGCTGCTATAGTTCAAAAAAAGAAGACAAGAAAACAAGTGGACAACACCTCATAATGGCATTGACTAAAATGCTGTTTTGCAACATGGTGAGTGGATTTTTACTGCTTTTCTTCCATGAAGGATTCTTTGAAGGGCAGAGAAGGCAGGAATAGAGGATTTTCACTTACAACAATAATTAAATTAAACCTAATCAAACCATTTTATTATTTTCTGCTGAAGGCCAATATATTTAGCATCTTCTTTCATGCATAATAAATTACATTAGCTCTAGGCATTTTCAGAATGTTGATTTGCTAAAGATGTTCATATATATTCAGTGACATTCTTTGTAATATCCAGGTAAATATAACCAGTGGAATCTTTCTGGTTTTGACAGGAAATAAACCATTAAGTTAATTTGGTTTATTTAAAAGATAAAAATTATAAATCTACCTAGCGAGATGTCTTTTACCCACGAGACTTTGGTAAGGTCATTCCTACTTGTAGCAGTCACATTTCTCTTTGCTGCAATTGCAACATCAGAGGCTCAACATCAGCCTTCATGTTTTCATTTGATTTCTTCATAAATCACGATCTCCTCAAAAAAAAAAGAAAAAAAACCAACAAAACAACCAACACCAACCAACCAAAGAACCAACTAGTAGTTTGGCAGTAAGGTTCCACTCGTAAAAAAGGAATACTGACCAATGACCAGAGGTTTAGAATGTAACCATATGTACTTCAATTATGTAGGGAACTATTGGAAGATTATATCCAACTGCACAGATTGCAGTATTTAAATACCTTGCATAGAACATATCAGTATTAGTCATAAAAATAAATGTTACTTGAATAATATCATTATATGTTGGAAATATTTTGGATATAAACAAAGTAGTTGAAATACAAATGTTTCTGCTGACTACATGCAAAATCAAGTATAAGCTACCCACAGTACAATGTTCTTCTATGAAGAAAGCATTACACTCATATAAACAATTCCCAAATAATATAAAAAAGTTTTAAACCACGTTTCACACAGCATATTAAAAACTTTTTACTTTTACAACAAAAGCACGCAAATAAATTAATCTCCTCCTCAGTTCATTCTAATTCTCTCTCTTATGTCCAAGTCTTGACAATCTCATCTACTAATTCTGAAATTAACCAATACAAAATTTACCATCTTTTTGCTGTGGAATTCAGACCTGCTACGTGTTCAATTAACTTAGATCCCAAAATTACCAAAGAGATATTGAAAATCTTATTTCTGGCCTTCCTTCATGAGTTTTATATCATGTGTGGTATCACTATGAACATTTTCAGTATTTTTAACTATTAAGCTAGTTAATTTCAAAATTTTCAGAGACTGGTTACATTTTAATGTATGCAATGTGGCCTATAGCAATGTTTCCTAGAATATTAGTCATGTCTATGGAACAGTATGAAAGAAGGGAATAAGAACTGATATTCTATACATTTGGAAGAGTAAGCCACGAAAAACTTCCAGTGAAACTGAGGCACGTATTTCCTGAAGAGAAAATTTCCTGTTGCATTGCATAAATATATGTGACCAAAAAAATGCATTGTATTTGATGTTTTGAGATTTTTACACCTTCATCCTGGATTGTAACTCAGCCCATACTGAGTATATCACAAGTCTTGGATTTCGAATCTATATAATACCATACCTGGAATGGTATTACATGACAGCTTCTTAAACCAGCCCACAGCCCAAATATGCTTAATGGGGGTCTAAATGGGAAAGTAAAAAGATTAGCTAAATCAGTATGTAGCAACATGATCATAATAGAGATTTCTCATCAACTTCCCATTTATGTTATATTAACATCTGAAAAAGCTATTTAAACATTAAAATTAATAAATCATAAAACAATAGAAATACTTCATACAAAATAGTTTCATTTGAATCACAACTACTCACAATAGCTATGAATATCCCCATTCAAATTGCTACCATGAATACTGTATAAAATGAGAATAAACTAAAAGTAAAATTAGAATACTCCTTTATAAATTACTATATGTCAAGCTAACAAATGGTAGACTTGTCATATTGAACAACTAAATGTCTAAATGATCATTCAGCACTCATAGTGTAGGGAAAAAACACTAGCTTTGTTGGCTATAAAGCAGTTGCTCGATTTTTCATACTGTCATTCTGCTCTATTAGCAAAGCCTAACACAATTAGGTATGAATATGCAGTAATAACATGCAAATTGTTCCCTCTCAATTGCCCCAAGGCAGCAGTCTCAGCCTTTCAAAGCTTGATTTCTTCTACATCATTACAGGCTTGGCATAATTCATCAGAATAAAAAAATACCTCAGCCTTATTGCATGTGGCCAGCTAGTAAAATCATCAGTAGTTGTTAACCATTCTCCCTCAATAGGTTTGTTAGCAACGCTGTCCCCAGCTCCCTGCCACTCCTGCACTTGTACATGTTTCCCTTGGGTAATGTTAGACACTACATTTGAGCCTGCCAGAACAATTAACCCTACTGTTAATTAGAATGAAATGTCAGGCGCACAGATGGTACAAGCTGGCACCCTGCCATCCCGCCAACTGCTGCTGAAAGCAGCTACCCCACTGCTGACAGCTGTTCAGCTATGTCCCAAACCAGCAGATGTCAAAACTTTCCAGCTGAGGAAAGCTAAAAAAAAAGCAATGGTGGGTGTTTCTAGTCCCAGCAGTAATGATCACTGTTTTACTGTTATTGTATCTATTACCTGTTGTCATATTGTACCCATCAAGTGGAGGCATCAAGCAGCAAGATGCAAATTGAAACTGATACCAGAAGTGAATAAATGTAAAACTGCTTTCCAAGCTAATTCCATACAACTGTAAAGAGAAGAATGGAAGAAAAATATATCTATATGATTTCTTTAGAATCTGTACTTTGTCAATTCAGGCTTTATTTTAAACAAAGTTATATGATGATACATTGTGTTAAAAGTGTTACTCTGGAGATTTGTAGACCAGAGTATGAAAGTTTATCTTGCAGAAAATTGTAAAATCTTAGTAGGTTGAGCAAGTTTCATACTTTATTTTTCTTATGTCAATTTGATAGATTTTTTTTAGCATTATGAGACATCAAGAAACAAAAATACAGTGCTAAAAGTCAGAAGGCATCCTAATCCTCTCACTGTCTAGGCACCCAATACTTTCCATAAGCAACTTAAGCTGATATGTGTAAATGACAGATTCCAGAAGATTTTCTGGTGTGAATCAGGATCCTAATCCTGGTAGCTATGCTTTGTTTGTTTAAATTCCTCTTTGATTTTAGAAAATGTGCTTTTGTTTTCATATTTTTTATATTTGAAAAATGTAGTGGGAAGGCAGATACGTTTCTGTAGCATGAAAAATTCTCTATTATGTTCTTCACAGCTGCATAAAGATGGAATGAATAGGTTCTTCAGGATTCCTTTAAAAGATTTTGTCATGTAACTTTTGGCAATCAAAACAAATCCAATGCTTTATAAGAAATATTAGAGTGTATTTTTTCTTATGTACTGTCTTAATCAAATTAACTGTTCAGCAAGAAGATAAGATTATGTTCTTATGTAACAAAGACAATCATGGGGGCCTGAATACAAAAGTATCACATACTTTTACAAACACAGTCAGAATATATTTGGTTTACAATTTATTAAGAAGATTATAGTAATATCTGTGAAAATGAGTCTGTAAATTAGAAATTTTGCATAAAAAGCTTTGGCTTTCCTAGAAAATTTTGAGAAATAAATTTTTGAAAGATACATATGGTTAGAACAATTTAAAAACAAATGCAAAATCAATAAATAACAAATATCTCTTTAACTGAGATCTGTCCAGTTACATATTTTTTTTCCTCTGAAAACATTTTTCACATATTTCTATATGCATTCACTCTCAAATATATTGTTTTTGAATCTGCCTCATCTATACATAAGACAGGCATATGGTAAAGTGTGAAATTTATGTTTAACATAGGCCTCTAGTGTTAAATTATTATACATTTGACTTAGGCTTGTTTGGTTTCATACATACTCTCAGTTTATGTGCTGTTAATAAGAAATTAATTACTTGTGTATTTTAATATTAGTTTGGTTTTGGTTTAGATTAGGGGTATTTTTTCTACATGTAGGTAGTTAAAATACTAATTGCATGAAGGAGTATCTTAAGAAATAAACATTACTAATATTTAGATCATTGGACTGCTAATGGTCATTGAACTCCTGTTGTGCAGTAGAAATAAATGTTCTTACTAGAAATGTTCACTGAAAAAAAAATATAGTATTTAGTTGAAAAAAATAAATTCCCATATTTCAGTTTGCTAACTGCAGCAAAATTAAAGTTTGCTAGAGGATACTTGTTCATCTTCTGTCCTGATGAAAACCTATATATGCTACAATTTCAAAGGGTTGAGACTGCATGTTGCAGTAGGCAGTTTGATATGAACACTTACTCCAGAATCTTGCCAGATATGAGAGCTCCAGATTTATAAACAATTAATAACTGTCAGAGATAAACTACCCAAAGGAATTCAAAAGAACAGACACAGTTGTCTTCAATGACCATAGAAACATTTAAATCTGAGGATAACTATCAGGCCAGAGCACCTCAGCCTTGCCAAAGAATGTAACTGGATACAAGACTCCTGATCCACTTCCCTTTCTCAGGTCAGGGAGCTTTACTGAGTTATTGCCTGTGCTTGATATGGTGAGAAAAGATGTTTGTTGGAGGCTACAAGTATTATTTTGAGGGGTATATTGTAACTTTTGAGAATATAAGAAGAGAGCTTAGGATAACCATTCTCGTTTCTATTTGTCTTGATGTAGGAGGGATTTATGAGGAGTCCTTGCTGATACAGTGTATGTGGTGCTTGCAGGTAGCTGCCACTCTGGTCACAAAGGCCCATATGGCATTTGTTGTGTTGAGCTAGAACAAACCTCAATGTGCAGGTGACATATATATATATATATATATATATATATATATATATATATTCATTCCTGTATTACTTCTGATGAAGACTACATGCCTGCTAGGCAAGAGTAGCCAGGCATACTGCAAAAAGTCCAGAATGTACTTTGGCAGCTTCCCAACACAGATTTTGCTAGGAAAGGAGCAATGACTCACATAAGCTCGGTGTGGGCACCCACTCAGTGGCTGGGCTGCCTGCAAGCCTGAGCTCTTCGCAGGACTGCCATCCTACCACAACCCTGCAGTAGTGCAGGACCAAGCTGAAAGTCTGTGAGGTCCTGGGGTCCTGGGCTGTGCTCTCTGGGCAAGTGGCGCTCAGTATAGCCTGCAGCAGCAGCCACAACACCTACTGACAAATACATAATGGTCAATTGCTAAAATTACCTAAGGCCATGTGACAGGCATCATACAGAGCTATGAATGATGTACCTGGCCCCCTGTGCATTTAAGGATGACTTTGAGGACACAACCAGCAAAGAGAGAACAGTGGCAGGTCTGCAGCATGGCACTGCAGATCTTTATAACTAAATGCTTGTCATGGATTCATCTCAAATCAATAGCTGACTGGTTGGGAAAAGTCTGGTACTGCCATGTTCCACAGAAACAATCACCTGCATTTTTGTGAGGTTGTGCCGAAGTATTTGCTACGGATTTCAACAGAAGACTTTGAAGGAGGCAAGAGCTACCACCTACAGTTATTCCAGAAAGGCAGGACTTAATACCTCACTGGGTAGGGTTTCCATTACTGTAAATCCCCCCTCTACATGTACAGTCATCTGATTCGTGGCTCCAGAACTCAGAGGAAGCTAAGGCAAAGGACCATGAACACAGGTACACAGGAGCTGTGCCTCTTTAAGGGCATAACTTCTCCTTTAAACTGATTTTGCCTGAAACCATTCATCTAAGTAAGATACTCCCATAGTGTCTCTACCCCCATTTGCTGCGGTGCAGAAGCACCAGAAGCAGCAGAAAGAGCAGAAAGCCTTTGCTGCTAGAAGAACTGGAGAGTTCATATGGGCGCTCCATTCAAAGATGTTACTTTATGCGTGGAGCAGGCAGGAGCGGGGACTAGGCAGGCTCACTGTGCTACAGTAGTAGAGCACCATCATGGTTTGTCCCTCATGACACACACAACGGGAGCTGATTCCACAGCATGATGGCATCAACACTGTCAGTGCAAGGCTAAGTTGTTTCCTGAGCAAAGCATGATTCAGCCATGGGCATGAAAAGTGTCTGCTCTCATTCCTTTGGGGTCTTCATTTCTTCAGCACCAGCAAACAATATTTTATATGTTACAAGGAAGTTGTCTGTTTTGTCAGGACTGAATTAAGTGACCAATACAAGCCCTAACTAGCTCCACATTTCAGACTACCAAAAAATCTAAGGAATTTTAGAAGGTCTATACAAAGGTGGCACAACAGCAGACTAGAAAATTTTTTTTCTTGTTACAAATTAAGTGTTATGGAATGGAAGAAATGTTCTGAAGTACTTCTAAGACTTTCTTTGATGGCAGATTAATTTGAGGAGTACAATTGAGGCAACACAATAGACAACCAGTGAACACTTTTCACTGCTTCAGACACACAAGAATGACATGGACACATGATGCTGATTAAAGTGTCAGGCTGCAGGTTTCTTTTTAATAAAAGTATGTTTCCAAATACAATTCTTTTTACATCCCGTGGCCAGGAAACATTAGAATCCCTTGTCAATTTTTTAAGTAAGCTGGACAAAGAGCTAGTCACAGGATCCAAAGGCTCTTCCTAAAATTCAGGTTCTATCTGAAAGTTATCATGCCCACAATCACGGTTTGTCTGGCATAAGAGCTCTCAGATGTGGTTGAGTTACTCAGCAGCACAGAAACTCACTCACTAAGACACTTGTTGCTGTTGATCAGCTTCTGTAAGCAAGGAGGGAGCAGCATTGACTCATTTTGATACAGCTCTTACCCCTTTTTCCCATCCTTTTTATCTTTACCTTGAAATCTCTCATTTCCCCAGGAAGGAAGAACAAAGTATAACAGGTTTATAAAATAAAAAAATAAGGCTGAAACTATTGTAACTATACAAGCATCCTCAAAGAAAGTTCAAGATTTAAGCCAGTGAACTATGATTTCATAGATGGAGAGAAATAGTGCTAAATGAAAGAAGGAATTTAAGTAAAACTGGTTTTAAAAAAAAAAAAATTTAGAAACCTTTCTTCTTTATATCCCAGGGAACAAAAACATATTATAATAAAAAAAAAAGAAGAAGATAACATCAAAGACAGTAGCCCCTTTTCTACAGAATTACTTTAAGGAAAACTCAAAGTAATGTCTAAGTAATTAGACATTAAATCTTGCAAGAGAAATAATGCAGTAGCATACATATATCTTGGCTAACAGCCAGTCTAGTAAAACTAAAGTCAAGGATTACATTTCTGTTGCCCTCTGTTAGGCCAAGATTCCAACAAAAATGTACATGAGATTTCTTTTTATTCTCTATTTCTCTCATACAAGAAGAAAGACACAGTGGAGCACTTACCATACTAATGGAGAGAGCCACCCCATTTTAAACTAGTTGCTTTCTCAACTTTAGTAAATGAAGGACAAAAAATTGATTTGAAAACCTAGCAGAAGGGTCTTTCCCCTCCCTTGCTGCTAAGAAAGGTACTTGAACTCGTGCCATCTCACAAACAGCTGTCAGATGTTTCAAACCCACACAACTCCTCAGGGCATTCAACACTTTTATACGAATCAAGGACATTGGTTATGTGCTTTGGATCAGAAGGCTGATAATATGCATAGTGAATGCATCTCAGACATAAAGGACTTCATTTATGTTTGCAGGGTATACTGCTTCAAGCACAAAACAAAGTATGTTCTCTGGGATTCCAGCTGCATATACTCTCCCAAGCCTAGTCTGTTGCTGCAATGTATGTTCACACTATCTGAGAGCCACATGTAGTCCTTGCCATAATGAAGTTTCCGATCAATACATCCTCTACCATATTTAGATTACTATACATCGCTTTCAAGCTTCTGTTCAGATCTCATCCAAAGACTAAAATTTTAAAATACTGTAGGCAATGATGATCAGTTAAGAATTTCCTATTAATAATTATGGATTTTACTAAAACTAGCACATTAGTCATTATCTAGTGAAAAACACTCACAAGCTTTAAGTGTCTCATATAAACAACTTAAAGGACCATTAAAAAGGTAAACTATTTTAAGAAATTTTATTCTCACTGTACAGTACATGAGTACATATTCTGAACACGAATTCTTCTGTCTACAAGCTCAAGAAAAAAATGAAATTTCAATGGCTACTATCAATTTAAGTCTACATTAATCCTCTAGATTTTCTTCAAGTACTTGTTTAAATTAGAGTTGACACCTATTTCAAATCATGCCTTTCTGAAATCCTTATTAATAAGTCACCACTATTTTAAAATATTCATCATCAAAATTAGGTCAGATGATTAAGGGATTATTCCTACAAAGCCTGAAATTTAGAGTGTCTGAACACCCACATTTTCAGTGACTTAAGTGGAAGAGGTACTTCCTCAAAAGCCGCATGATCTCATGGATTAAGTTTAGGCCTGTGAGTCATAAGGTTGTGAGCTCCATTTCCTCACATTTATTTATTTACATTTCAATTTTTTTGTAATGACCATTAGTATTATTTACTTAGAAATTGGGTTTATATAATTTATTCTGCTTTACTCATTGGGGTTCTCACAACTTTGTGATCTAAAATATCCTCAAGGTGTGTGGAGAAACAAAGTACTGAATTCTCTTGCATTTTGTATTCTCTTCAAAATCACACTGTGCATGAATGGAAGCATGTGCGGAAAGAGGTGAGAGGAAAGGACAGGGACCCCACTAATTGTGAATGTCTATGTCCCAGAAAAATATATTCCAAGGTAAAAAAAAAAAAAAAACACAGAAAACCAAACCCAAACAATAATAATAATAATAATAATAATTAAAAAAACACACAAACAAAAAACCCAAGCAACAACAAAAGATGAATGCAAGTGGCCCTTGGCCTTTCTTAGTGACAAAATAATCAAAATTACTGCAAAATAAATAGTTTAAGGCTGGCAAAATAATACTCTGATCTGGTCAATACTTAGCATTATTAGACTTACTACATTTTGCAAATATCACATGCTTGACAAAGAACCTGAGGAATCTAAGCAGACTGTTTAAAAGTATGCAGGTTAAAAAAATATATTAATTTATATTTAAAACTTACACATGCAAACATTTTTCTCTGAGAAGTAGTTTTGTCAAAAATAAGAATGTGGCATACTTTTCCCCATCACCTCACATTTTTTCCTACTCTCTTCTTTGAACCAAAAGGATTTCCACAATTTTTTTGCTTTGCTGCTACAAGATCCTGAATTCTGTAATAATATTCCCCGTCCCTTCCCAGTAGCCATTTCCTTCTTCTCCAAAAGGTCATTACAGAATTACAGGGTGTGTTCCTGTCTCCCTCAGGGCTTATAAACACAATTCCTCATAAACGTAAAAGGGAATGGATACCATGGTTGAATAATGCATTGTAATAACAGTACATTACTGGATTTGAAAGTGTCACCTATTTGGTATATTCACAGAATACTATAAAAATGCAGTACAAAATGTAAAATTTACAAAATGTTCTAACATACAAAACACACAGGCTCATGGAGAGAAATAAATTGCATGTAGATCCAGATACACGCATAGAATATTATATTTATAAATATAGATTAATGCACTTTACAATATTTAATCTGAATAATTTCTGAAGAATGATCTAATCAACCAGGAAAGTGTAAAGGTGCCACATAACTACAGATGTAAGTAAGCCCTTATTCCTGATCTTACAATGTACTTAGTACCTTGTATTTCACTAATGCTATTTCTACCACTACAAGCAATTTATTCTACCTCACGTTCATCAAGTGCTCATAAATCAGCATTAGGCCACTTTTTTACTGAGTTGCTGATTTTTAGCCAGCAGACAGCTGCATTTGGATTCAAAGTCTAATATTGGCACACATATTGATTTTAATTAGTCTAATTAGTTCATTACACTAAAAATCAAACAGACCATTTATTACATTCCCAACTAATGACATATGATCAAGGATTTAATATGATAATGAGCAAGATCAATTATCACTCATAAAGGAAGTCATTAACAAGTGTAAACACTGCTTAACTGAATACTATTACAAATTATGAAGTCATAGCTAGGTCATTTGCATAAGCATACTAATTTTATTTCACGATATTCCTTCCATTTAATACTCTGAATACCTTCATAAATCTCCTTTTTTTTCATGAGACTTGATTTATACCTGTAAACTCAATTCTTACTGTCAGTACTGCAATTGTTCACTACACAGTCCTTAAACGCTATGCTATTAAATTCAGGTTTAAGTAAAACAGACAATGTCTATGGACTCTCTCAGAAAATATTACAGAACTTTAGAAGAAGGAAATGAGGTTTCCAGTTACCAAAGTGGATCCAGGAATATTTCTCTACTGGGGAAAATTCAAGAACTGCTTTCTTTGTGGTCTGGGATTTTTCACGTGCAAAATTGAGCTAGTGATAGAAGTCAGCTCTGCCGTGGCTGTTTAGCAATACAAGGAGAAGGAAGTAACATCTGCCAGAGTACTTTCGCTTTACTGTAGAAACTTCAGATTTCAAACTTTTAAAATACAATTGACAACTTGAGCTATAACCATATTAATATTCTACTATCCTTACATTCTCAATACTGAATTCTAACCTTAATTCTATTTGAATTTTTCCAAGGTCCCTGTCACCATCACTATCAGTTCTGTATCTTACAATAGCATCTAAGATATCAATTAAAATAATAGCAATTACACTTTCTGTTGTAGCAGTATCACATCTATGTGGTGCACAACAATCATGAAGGTAAAGGATAAGCCCTCAATCTGCCAAAATTATTTTTCTCCTGTTCTAGTATGCAGTGGCTACTTCAGAATACTTTTCATATGCATTTCTCTATACCAGAATACATGCATAGAATGCATGATTACAGAGCTACATAACATATATATATATATATATATATATATATATATATATATATATATATCACGTCACTCAATACTTATAAAATGCAGAGGGAATTTTTTTATTTTTTTGTGGGTTTTGTAAGGGACTGGAAGAAGTCTCCATTTTCATGAAGGTCTTTAAAGATTTTTAAATGTAAAAGCTGTAACACACATAGTACAATTAGCAGATGTTTAAATACACTGGACGTGGGAAAAATTTAATTTACTACTACAGATTAGAACTTCACTCGAGAAGAAAAAGCTTTTCAGTATAAATCTGCATTTTTATTCCATTAAATTATCTTGCTGATTCTTAAGTCTGCTTGTTCTAGAAGCAGCACACACTAATACATTTAACAGCATCTAACCTGTATCAGTGATAAGTGGCTTCTACAGCTACTGTGTTCACCAAAAATTGAAAGCTGTATCTTCAGGTCCTTTAAGTTTCTTACAAGGCTTCAACCTTTGACGGCATTATCAAAAAATATCCAGCACTTCATGGAAATAAGCTCATTAATATCAAACTAATCCTTTCCCTAAAGTTTAACACAAACCATAAGTAGGTGCACATTCTTTCTACTAAGTTTCAAACTAAATAAAAACTCAACAATAATTCTTATGTTAGCGCATCCTTGTAACTAATAATTTAGGAAGTATGTAAAACACGATCTATAGCACTCTTGTGCCATTTATTGATGCGGATGACATTCCCCTGCAGAGCTGGCATGTTCCTTGCTTTAACTGTTATCTGGTCCCTGGACGGTTAAGACTGTAAACCAGAAGTGCCCAGAAGGTTGGAGTGCAAGGGTCAATATACTTAAGGTAGTACATTCAATGTTGGTCTTCGGCACTGGGGCAATTGGCATACAAGCCACGTATTCCAAGATAAAAGCTTCAAACTCTGCTCTTTGGCAGAATGTTCTTCAGAGGCTGTGCTTAGAAGCAGCATTCAAATATACTTCAGAGTACATGCAACATGGATATTAAAACTGATATAGTAACATAGTGACCACTTGCAGCAAAGTGTTCCATCAGGTCCTTAAAAAACTACTAAGCAATCCTTCTTGCACCTTTTCTTACTGTCTTCTTTATTTCAGGAAATAACTGTCTAGGAAATACCTTACTAGCGAATTACATTTCCAGTAAGGCACTGAAATTATGAATAGTGTTTAGTGACTGATATTACAAGGCATTTAAAATGCCAACATTCTTTTTTTAAACTTACAGTTAAATACACAGTTTTTATTCATGTTATCCTGACATCTCCTGTCTTAAAAACAGCTTTTCTTCAAAGGGTTGGCAATATAGGCAGCTAAGGTCAGTCAGATCATTTGCTGTTTCTAAGCAAATTGCTTAGAAGCTCCAAATGCTTGGGAGATTTTAGTCCAACTGATTATGAGGCAAACAAAGTAAGCATTGCAACTTTGAAAGGAATACCTCTTAGATAGCCTGATAGTTGCTTTCAACAAAGGAGAATAGGTCTGTGACTCATAATGGATGGCCAAAGGCAACGTTTTTTGATTCTACTGACCTTTCAACACTCTAAGGACAGGAAGTATAAATCTAATGATTAAGTCAGAGGCTGCTACACTAGACACTAAAAGACTACTTTGTAAAGGAAACAAAATAGAGCAAATTAGTAATATAATATGTAATTTCACACAATAGTTATAATTTTAATGAGCTATTCTGTGAAGTTTAAATATTTGTAATAGTAAATTATGATTTTTTTAAACTCTCTTACAGTCCAATTGCTCTCACAGGATCTCAAGTAAAGAGAAAACACAAGTTATAGACTAAGTTGTAAAACAATTTTTCTGTTCTAAAACATTTGCCATACATTTTACTAAATTACTTCTATATACTTCATCATACTTCTATCCTGCAGGTCTATCAGCAGTATCATTATTCAATAAAGTTTTTTTTCAATGCCTAATTCAAAACATGCATGAAACATGTTTTTTTCTCTTTTTTTAAAATGCATTTTTAATATCGTATATTTTAGATGAAATAAAAACATGAATTAAGCTTCTTATAATGGATTTGACTTTCCCAGCCTGTTGTCATACTTTTTTCAGTGCTTCATCCAACATATATTTAATTGCTGTCTGATTACTGGCCCAACTTTAACCAGAAAAGTGATACCAACCTGGAAGAGCTTGTTCTGGTACAGTGGACAAAGTGCAGGTCAGTTGGAGAAAGAACTGCAAAACCTGTTAACAAGAATAAGTAATTAAACCTAATTTTTCCCTTGTTTTAAGTAAATTAATATGTAAAGAATCATCTTTATTTCCTCATTCATTTCTGATATGCTTAAAATAACATAAACATAACTGATTTTACAGCAGCAGAGCAGCTCCAAACAACTAAATACTAAATTTACCCAATAACAAGTTGCTAAAACCCCTTTTGAAGTTCTTCACTCCTATTTTAACATTTTTCCACATGATTTAAAAAACTTCTACTGTCAAAGGTCTCATCTGTCATTATCAGTACTTCTCCACCACCCTGGCTGCCAAGAGTTGTAAGGCAATAAAAAGCAAAAGTGGTAAGAAGACTGAGAAAGACCAGAGGCAGAAAAGAAACCCAAGAGAAAAGAAAACCACAAACTTGTATGATTGGATTTAAGACCAAAGCTCTTGAAGGTTTGTTTTGTCAACACATTCAGCCTTGGAAACTGCAGGAGAGGTAATCACAGAAGCTACTCTCACAGGCTCAAAGCCTGTAGCAAGAATCAGTGATGTTGGAAGGTGTACAGAGACAGTACCTCTTTTTCTACATGTCAGCAGTTTCAACAATAGCAAATCAAAGACTACTGTTCTCTACCATGAAAACACTGAGGTAACATCTTGAAAGATGCTCAAAAATAGAAATGAAAAATTATGTTTTGATTTTAATAAATATGAGACAATAAATATGAGTAAGAAATACCTCAAAAAGAAACTGTTTTGCATCAGGCCATTGTATTATGGCATGAGTTGCATTTATGTCCACCACCTCCTCTGAACAGCTCTGCTGGTCCGTCCATGGTTCATCTAATCCAAGCTGAGCTACAGATCAGAACTTTCCTCCATCTTTCAGTCAGATGATCTGAAGAACCATCTGCTTTTTCTATGCCACTTGAAAGATGGGGAAAAAAGACAGTGGCACAGTCAAAATTCTAGTTTCTTCTAAATACCTTCTCTGGTAGTATCAGCCCTGCACTACAAGAGAGGGTTATAATACTATGTATGTATACAAATGTATGTTGAAAAAAAAAAACCCTAATTATCACAGAGTGCTTTAGGTTGAAGGGGACCTTAAAGATCATCTAGTTCCATGTCTTCTGCTGTGGCCAGGGCCATCTTCCACTAGACCAGGTTGCTCAAAGCCCCACCTAATCTGGTCCTGGACACTTCCAGGGATGGGGCATCCACAGCTTCTCTGAGCAACCAGTGCCTCATGACCATCACAGAAAATAATTTCTTCCTTGTATCTAATCAAGACCTATCCTTTTTCAGTGTAAAGTCATTACCTTCTCTCCTATCACTACACTCCTTGATCAAGTGTCCCATTCCATCTATACTGTAAGGTTACTATAGGAACTGGAAGGTTGAGCTAAGGTCTATCCAGAACCTTCTCTTCTATGGTCTAAGTAATCCTAACTCGCTCAGTCTGTCCTGGGGAAAGTGTTGCAGCCCTCTCATCACCTTCATGGCCCTCCTCTGGAACTGTTTAAGAAGGTCTATGTCTTTCTTATGCTGGTGAGCCCAGAGTTGAACACAGGACTTCAGGTGAGGCCACACAACCTAACCTTGGATCCTCAGGATATCTATATGTGAACATCACAGTAGTCACAGACATTTTCTGAATATCAGATGGTCTTATTCAGAAATTTCTATTGCATATGTATACACAAGACTAAAACCTATAGCAATCTCAACAAGCATCTAGTTTATTCTTCACATGGAATTCAGACAGTAAAATGATGAGTTCTAATAAAAAAAGAGGCACATTTCGGAAATACATGTACAGAACAACTGAAAAAATTCTAGCTTACTGAAAGTAAGTTACCTTACAGGCTTGCCTGTCTATTATTCTAAGTACCTGCAAAAGACTGAAAATAGACTTTCTTCATGAACACAATACAAAGAGTTCTGCAAGGTTGAGTTTTGCTACTTAGGAAGAAATAAGATTGGTAAAAAACCCATTGTATACCAATCAGAATGAAAAAATATAGCCATTTTGGCATAAACAGAGGCTACAAATTCTTTGTTAGTATATCCAAATGGAGTACTGTGAATGTTGAGTCAAAATGATGCATTTATCCTAACTGATAACTGATGATTCAGTGAAAAGCAAGTCAAGAGTACTCCTTTAGTTTTAAAAACAATAATGAAAGAATAAACAACAGCAACCAAGAACCATCTCAATTCACTCAGTTCACAGACTTTCTAGATTCTCAGAAGAAAATCACTTCCTTACTCTTGCATGCATTTTTATTTCAGAATTTTTCCTATTCTGCTATGGGTTTTTCCAAACTCAGTATACATGAGTATCAGAGGATAGGTTTTAAAAACATTTTGGATTAAATGAAGGCTTTCACACTGATCTCTACAGAAAGATCATAAACTATTAAATTGCTCCAAGTAGTGATGCATCACTTCTAAGCAACTTATCTACAAATCATAAACAATTTGACTTCACAAACATTTTTTTGTATAAAATGGGTTAATTTGCCTTTCAGGATATGGACTATCTCCTAGACAGAAACAATAGAAAAATCCTGAAAGGCAACAATGTTGTTCTTCATTCCAGGACATTTTAACTGTGTCTGGGACCCACTATTGACCATCAAGGTTTAAACACTGTCTCCACTATATTACTATACCCAATGAAAGATGTTAGTCTGGATTTATGGACTGTTACACAAATTTAAAAACTTGATTGGATAGTCAGGCTCGGGGGGGTTCATGTGATAAACTTTACCTGGAGGCCAGCAACAAGTGGAGTACTAAAGGACGTGTATTGGAACCTCTCCTCTCTAACATCCCCAACAACAACCTGGAGGACAGAGAGTATGCTCTCATTGAGTCAGAAGATGACACCAAAGTGGACAGTGTTCCATTGATATCCTGGAGGGTGGGGCTGCTAGTCAGAGTGACCTGGACAGGGCAATGGTCAAACACAAACTGGGGGGGCAAAGGCTAAGTCCTGCAGCTGGGAAAGAAGAACTCCTTGTGCCATTACAAGCTGTGGGTGTAGTGCCTGGGGAGCAGCTCTTAAGGAAAAGACCTGTCTTAGCAAACAGTGAGCTGCAATAAGCCTGCAGTGTATCCTGGCAGCAAAGGCAGCCAGCACCATCCTACCCTTATATGGAGCCAGTAGACCAGAGAAGTGATTATATCCCTTCAGCAATTTATCCCAGTACTTGCTAGCTGGCATCTAGAATAGCACATCCTATTTTTCTGCCTCCTCCTCAACAAGAAAGCCATTGATAAACTGGAATATGCTAGTGGAGGGCCACCAAGATGGTCAGGGGACAGAGAACATACCATGTGACACATAAAACATTTAAGGTGAAGCAAGAAAGGTTATGACTGGATGTTGGGAAATTTCAACCTATAGGCCAGTCAAACACTGGAACAGGTTTCCCAGACAGGTTATGCAGATTAGAACTTTGTAATTCCAGACTGCATAAAGTCTTACAGACTATCCTGCTTTGAGGAGGGAGTTAGCCTCTTGAAGTCCCTTCTAACCTGAATCAGTATAAGATTCTATAATATCTAAGTTTGAAACTGATCTACACGATCAGTCTCAAGATCTAAAGATTTCAGTCATAACAGGCATCAGAAGAGCATTTCTATGTAAATATTATTGCCATTTGTTCACTTAACTGGGAAGAAATCTTTTCACTAGAATTTTTACTGAAAACCACTTTGCACTATGGTTTTGGATTGTCTACTGACTTGAACAATGCTTGAAATGGCCTAATGTATAATCCGTCAAATAACATCACAAATGTGCAAGCCATCATAGGGCCCCAGAGACTAGTTAGACTTTTGTAAGCATTCAGCTGTGTACCTTAGACATTTTGATTAAGACGTTAAAAAGATACAAAAAGAAAAGTGCTCCGAGTCTTTCAATCACAAGAATGTTAAATATCTGTCAGTGTTGGAAACTTGCCTTTGATGACAATATTTCATCATCGTGTTGTGTATTAGTACTTCACAGAACAGAATACTCAGAAGGGAAATACTTACTCACTGCATCTGCCGTTTTGTAAAATACAGACATTTCCTTAAAAGATTGGGTTTTTTCATGTGATTTTTTTTAATGGCAGAAAGACAAGGCTGTGTCTTTGAAAATACCCAGCCAAATGAGGTTAACAGACTTCTTCTGTTTTTCTCTGGCTTTGGTGTTTATCTCTTGGTTGTTTTTTTGTTCTTTTTTTTTTGTCAAGACATCTTTTCCATAAACTGTGACTTAAATTTACAGAGAAACTGTACCTTTTGGAAAAGGAGCAAAGAGTTGTGTTTTTCCAGGTATGTGCCTGGTCTTTGGTTACATTCAGGCCACTAGTTGAAATCCATACTAAACAGGCATTCTGGGAAATGCAAATCCTGACAGAAATAATATATATATATATAATGTCTAAATTATCTTCATTAACTTTAGCCTGTACTTCAATCTTCTACCTTCACAGCAATTACCAGAATTAATTTACCTTAATAACTCAAAGTACCCTTTAGTTCTTTGACATATTCTTTTGTCTCCAACAAGTTAGAAAGAAAAGTTTGATTAGAACCTGTCAAAACATTACTTAATAAAATAGTAAAGCACGGTATGACTTACTGAGCAGGTTTTGGCTGGGGTACAGTTAATTTTCTTCACAGTAGCTAGTAAGGGCTATGTTTTGGATTTGTGCTGGAAACTGTTGATAATTCAGGTATGTCTTAGCTATTGCTGCACAGTACTTACACAGAACCAAGGTCTTTTCTGCTTCTCACCCCACCCCACTACCAAACAGGCCAGGGGTGCACAAGGAGTTGGGAGGAGACACAGCCAAGACAGCTGACCCCAAATAACCATAGGGATATTCCATACCATATGGCATCATGCTCAACATTTAAAAATAGGGAAAAAGAAGGAAAGAAGGAGAAGCTCAGAGTTGTCTTCCCAAGGAACCATTACATGTGATGGAGCCCTGCTTTCCTGGAGATGGCTGAACACCTGCCTGCCCATGGGAAGTGGTTGATTCCTTGCTTAGTTTTGCTTGTGTGCACAACTTTTGCTTTACCTATTAAAATGTCTTTATCTCAACACTTGAATTTTCTCACATTTTTCCTACTTTTACAATTCTCTCCCCTGCCTTGGACAGCAGAATGGGGGAAGGTGAATAAGTATGTGAAGGGTGCTTAGTTTTCCACTGGAGTTAAACCATGACATTTACAAAATGGCATCCATTATAAGTTGGCTCTGAATCTGTATGATAGAAATGAATTTGTAGACCTAGGGTGAAACTGAAGTACATCAAATCAGACGTCTTAATACCAGAGATATAATTACACATTAAAGAACATAAACTTGTCACAGAACAAAACTCTCAAGAACAGAAAGTAGACTGGAGGAAAAAATGGATTCTATTTACTCTT
Organism: Aphelocoma coerulescens; assembly: GCF_041296385.1. NCBI lineage: Eukaryota > Metazoa > Chordata > Aves > Passeriformes > Corvidae > Aphelocoma > Aphelocoma coerulescens. Next base: position 137,252,022 of record NC_091015.1, on the reverse strand, counting down.
TGGCCAAAGAGAGGTTCGAACACATAAAGGAACCTCACAGAACAGAAAGTCAGGCTGCTGAAGAAGTTAAACAACAGAAGTCTCACAACACGTTTAATTTCACCTGACGCACTGCTTACATCCAGATAACCATTTCTCCTCGTTAACCTACTCATGCAGGTCTTCCTGAAAGAAGTAGTCAGCCACTCTCAGCAGCAACCAAGAAGCACTACCACAAGACTATATGTATGCACTCAGTCAAGGTTTTGTTATCTTTAATATTTCTTTGTGTTTCAGATGTGAAATCAGAACATTTTCCTGAATTCTAGCTTTCTTAAACTGTTAAGGTAGTTTTCCTTAACAGGAAAGAACACTCAGAACTCCTTTAACTGAAAAACACTGAGAAAGATCTATTCGTGTTTCACTATGGAAGGTTGCTACTCTTGGAATGATTGGTTTTATTTATAATTAATTCCTAGGGGGTGATTTTTTTTTTTTTTTTTTTTTTAATTTTATGGGGGTTTTTAAGATCCTAATGAATGCAGTGGTACTTATTTAGATCTAAATTTCTGCACCATAGTTGAAATCAATTCAATGAAAAATACTGTCTAAAATTGATCACATAATTACCAAGAAGCTACAATTAAATACATTTATTTAGGAAAAAAAAACCAGAACAAACCCAAAACCACTAAAAAACACACCCAACAAATACTAAGTTTAGCCTCAACCTGTGATGACACCCAAAAAGACTAACAAATATTTCTCTATCTTAAACAACATATTTCTTTGCTTTGAAATCTTTTTCAGACATTTGTTCATATTATTATTGTCTCTTTTGCTCAAACCACATGCTGGAAGAATCTCACAAGTGCCTAAAATACTATTCCAATTTTTCTCTTCTCTCTCAAGACTGCCATTACATTGAAAACTACTTGCTTTTCCACATGCTGTGTAAAGATTTAAAATGATTTAGATATCTCTATTTTATTGGTAGAGACTTAAGTATTTGACATTCATGTTGGTGCTACATAGAAAGAGGGCCCTAAACAATTATTCTGTTTCTCTCAGTGATCTGTATATTACATATCAGTGCAAAAAGGAAAAAAAAAAAAAAACATGAATGAAATATTTGGGTAAAAAACACACCTGAGAAAAAGCTTTTTGTAACCAAAAAACTGGCACCTGATACCCAGAACACCTCACAACAGAATACAGGGACTTCAGAGAACACATGAATCACCAAAAGATAAAATTCTTACATTCCTATAATTTGGTTTATTTTCTCATTGAAAACAACTGTTAATAAACCATGGGTCTATGCAATGCCTTTTTGTATAAAGTCATTTTTGTATAAAATCAATCTCAGTAATAGATATATTCACATTAGAGTTTTAGAGTAGTTTTGTTTGAAAGAAAACATTAAATTATGAAAATTCTGCACATTTTTATGATATATGCTATCCAAGGAATTCAAAGTACTACAAAATACAGCTTTGAAGTTAGAATCTGAATGCTAAGTTTAAAAGTCACAATTTACTTCTGAAATATTTACATTGATATTTTCAGTGAAATTATTTAGATAACTCCCTAAATGTACTTACTTTAAATTCATTTATTCTTCTTTAAATCACTACAAGTAAGCACATATTATCACTTAGAGGAAAATACATACAGCAGTACCGTAAAGTTCAGTACTTAAAAAAATAACCACTAAATCAATTGAGATTTTCCTTATTCTTTTAAAATTTATTGGTTCCATGTGCAGGTCACATATTTTGAAACGACACAAAGTATATTTCATAGGAAAAAATTCAAGCTATTGATAAAAACAAGTGAAATTAACGTTACACTTGGAAATTAATCCTCCCCCACCCTGAAACAGAGTTGATTCTATTAAAAGTGATAAATGGAATGGAAATTAAAATTTTAATGAGGTGCTTGTTAATCCATTTGTTCACATCTAATTTGAACTTGGTTAAATTGCTACTTATTATGAATACTATAGATATGATTCCTTCTAAATCTCAAGGGCAAACAAAATGTTAGAGGACTGCTTGTCCCAAGATAGGTCCATGGTATATTATCCAAGCTTCTGAAATTAAGCACTGGAGCTATTTCCTGTGATACATTTCATTTAAGAAAATTAATGACATTTTAAAGCAATTGGTTAAGTCCTTTGACATGGTAATTGTCCATTCCAGAACAATAGAAGAAATATAACCAAAAGGAGACTGCCTACCTGCCATTGATCATTTCCAAGACTGGAGGGCTTATTTGTACCTATTGCAATTCCCAAGGACTTTATCAAGCAATAACATTTCTCTTAGTAGGATTTGGGGTTATTTTTCCTTATTTATTTCTACGTGATATGTGCATAAGAATGTGGTACAGACACATATCAGTGATTTATTCTGCTTGAATTTATCAAGCGTTTAAAAAATATAACCTCACCTAGAAGACAACATTCAAACTATAATAAAGATAGCATAAGTCTGAATGTGATTTTTACACAAAATCAATGCAAGAGCAATTGCAGTAATGAATAATGTACAATTTTACAATATTTCCATAAAAATAAGGATATTAAAAGGAAAATGTATAGAACTAAAAACAAAGAAACATCACCATTAAAGTTGCATAGACACATCCCAAATAGGGTCCCCAGACTTTTCTGTTACAGCACCTCCTTTATTTAACTAGCTACTTATGAATTTTCAAGTAGTTCTATATGTTTATTTTTAACCCACAACCTTAAACTCATTAAAAATAATGTACCTTCCAATCCTTCATTGCACATTGCAACATTGCATTTTTCATATTGTCAGGATATTAATAATAATTGAACACTTACATTTAAGAACTTTAGTAAAATTCAGCTGAGCTCAAGTAACAGAGTTGGGAGGTTTTGCTTTATACGTGATAAACTATCTTTTCTCCTTGGACTACACTTTACTAACTTCATTTGTTAGACTTCTGAAAATCTCATCATATAGTACACTATATCTACCATATGATTCAGTAAATTGCTATTTTATAAAGTTGATGTTTCTTGACATTGGAGCCCATTTCTTAGGCTTTTTTTTTCTTTTTCTTTTTCTTTTTTAATTATTAGTAGTATTTTTATTTTACCTGAAGAGTTTATGCCCAGCTAAGTTCATGGACAACCCTACGTAGTTTGTTCTGCTGAACATATAATATTTAACCCAAAAAGTCTTTTTCTTTTCTTGGCACTTTTGCCAGTGTATCTTATCAGAAAATAAAAGTTTAAGAACCACCTAATTCTTTACACAAAAATAATATACCAAATTAGTAAAAACAAAATTTAGAAAATAACAATCCATAGTGACGCACTTACAGTCTGCAAGTTGACCTTTCAGCATTACACATTGTCTTCCTTTTGTAAATCTTCAGCTACTTTCTATTCCTTTCTGTTCTCTCCATATTTTCACATCTGTATCATCTAAAACTTATTTGGAATTCTAAATCTTACATACCTCTGTTGTGCCACAATCTAGAAAAAGGGGAAAATACAGAGGAAGGATATTTTCAACTGAAATCTAGGAGCAACGTTTTGCACATTTGCCCTCATTTTACTACCTCTTCTAAGCAGTAAGAGTTCATTTTTTTCTCATCCTAGTATATTTATATTTGATTCCTGATAAAAAGGAATCTGAAGAAAAAGAACAAAGTTTGAAATTGCAAGAAAATAAATTGTCTTGATAACCAGCAAAACTCAAATAAATGCTGTTTAATTTTGGGGCACTCAGATAAGAAAGAAAAAAGCCTGGAGAAAAACAGTAGCTATTTAATATTATTGATACTACTTTATGTGGACCTGTTTCCTTCATTTATCCTGCCTCAGTGGAGGAGGGTGTCATGAACAGCTGCAGGGTAATAAATCTGTAAAAGCACAACATGCATTTTGCAAGTGAGCATCTGTTTGCACACTTAGTCACAATGTTTGTCCATTCCCCAGGTACCCGCTCTTTTTATAAAAGTTGTTCCTTATGGCTGCAAAAACATATCTACTGCATATCTAGATGCATATCTACTAGGACAGTAAATCTGGAAGCTTCTCGGAAATGAAAATTCCCTCCAATTTACCTAATTAATTTTTTTGTTTAATTTTTCTTGCAAAGAAATACTAATGTAGAGATTGAAGAGATAAAGGATCCAAAAGAAAGCAAGAACAGAGCATGGGAGCGCACTGTCCTATTTCCCAAGCCTCTTTTTCTCTGACCCAAAAAACCACCAACATTTCTGAAAATATTTATATATGAATAAGTGTTTTATTCTAATTTTGTTTACATTTAATTTAGAAAATTTAATTCCCCATATTAGATTAAGATATGTTGCACAGATTAACAGATTACTCACAGAACCTGTTGACACAAACCCCCTTCTCCATCATACTGCCCTGGATATAAGAAAATGTATATTATTTTCCAGAAAGCATTTTAAAAAATCCAACTGAAATCCAACTTGCAGAAAGTTCATACAGGATCAGGAAGAGCCAAGGGTTGAGCAGACCATAACCTGCTCAGAGGACTTTGAACTAAGCAACAGCTCACGTGCACGTGCAAAATGGCTCATCTGGAAAGTAGATCATCACATTAGAAAAAAGGCAGGGGCATGCATAGAGTTTTTCTATATATAGATTATATAAAGATATATTTTATATCTTTATATATAAAGATTAATTCTTTTTGATTGCCGAGGTTCTTGTTCGTTGTAGTTTTTTTTAACTTTTCTTTGAGCTCTGTACTGGAGGCAGCTTCAGACAATAAAACATGTAGGTTTAAACACTGTGCTAGGAAGAAGTGTAAGTAAACATTTCAAAGCCAAGCTATGCTATTAAGTAATGAGGCTGAGAAGCTGGACATTCTTTGCAAATTTTAGTCCCAAAGAGAACAAGTTCAGGATTCCCATTAAATTATAGACAGACTGCTACAGACAGCCAAACACTCTCAGTCAAGTAAATTAGTGGGACCAAGAAGAAGAAGCCTCCAGTAACAGCCAGTCATGGGCAGAAAAAAAAATCTGTCTAATGTTGTGGAGTATACTGAAGAGTAATAACATTATTTTAGAGCAAAAATAAGTGCTTTGTAAGTGGCAAGTTGTTAACATACTACCTTCTCCCAGGTTTGAATCCCACTGCCTGGATTTCTACAAAATATGCACACAACAGTCAATCTGAAAATGCACAATAAATTCATTGAGTCCAGACAATATTTGATTTATAAATTTCTGCTGTGTTCCATGTGCATAGTAAATATCTAATCCTTTCCATAACTGAGGAATAAACAAAGAAATAGGTAAAAACAGACTGCCTTCATCAAAGTAATTAATTCAGCCCACAGCTAGTTTTTGGGTGGCATCCTGACAACATACCAAATTTCAGCAGCTGATGCAAGGTGAATAACACTGGTGGCAGCAGTTAACCCTTTCCATCACTCCTCCGTGTAACTATTCCCACTGTGCTTCACAGGACGTAACAACTGAAGGCAAACTACAGAACAACGCAACTGTGTGGACATGTTGGATGCAAATCAGTTCTGAAGGTGAAGCACCATGACACAGGTGAAGCATTTGCCCTTCCTTACTTTTGACTTTTTTGAGCACTTCTGACCCAGAATCACATATTGGGTTTATATTTGTGCATCAGCTTTAGAACAGAAATCTGATCCATGACCACAATTACTGTGGTTACTAGGTAGTAACCCACACCAATAATTTATTGTCATTGCTAAGAAGAGATCTCCCTTCCTGCTGATCTGGCAGGTGGAAGAGTATTACTTCAGCACTACTGAAGAGCTAAGCTTATTAACACTACCATTTCTCAGTCCTATGTAATGTATTACTTCCTACCACTTCAGTCAAACTCTCTTGAAAGGATACAGCCCTTCCCAGGTGTTGTAGCTGCTGCCACCACACCCAGGTAGAAAGGAAGTGCTGGTGCACTTTAATCTCTGTGTTTACATTGAAAACCCATACAAATGCTGCCCATGGCAAAACTAACGTGCTCCACGGCTACACTAGTGTTTCACTTTGTGTGGTTATTTTATTAATAGCTGCCCAAAGCAACTAGAATTCTGTGAAGATATCTTCAGTGTTAATTTCCTTTTGTATCCATAATCACCAAAATTCCTGATTTTGCTTGTAAAAATCTATTGGTAAAAAACAATTAACACCTAAAACACTGTGTATGCATCATCTTTCCAATGTGGAAATGTTTTAACTAAGAACAATTACAGTTCACCATCAGTCAAAAGGACATATATTATAGGTGTTCAATATTACTATTCACTTAATACTTCTCAAATCCAGTAAACCTCATTGAAGAAAATGATAAATATTTATGCTTTCAACAGTGAAAGGTCAAATCATTTTTTCTGCTTTTCATCTCTCAATATTAATGCACACTCACAAGGCATATATTTTATGGGGGAAAAAAAAAAAAAAAAACAACAAACCAGCAGCAACTGAAACTTGTAGAGAAATTACCCTACAGATTCCTTCACCAAACCATGTTAAAATAACTATTTTAACCTTTACAGCAACCATCAGCCATCAACAACTGCAGCAACAGTAAGTAAAATCTGTCAAAACATTGCATATTAATCACGTTTTAAGCCACAGGTGCTCATGTATCATTATTGAAAATACTAGCAGTCTTTGTAAACATAAGAAATTCTAGTTTCATTTTCATGTTCATCTGCTGAAAATTAGCTCTATAAAGTTCCAGCCTTGGTAAAAGATACCAAGATTTACAAAAATCAGCATGAATGATGTGAACAGCACAGTTATAAAAAAGATGTGTTCAGAAAATTCTCTTCAGTGAAAAAAGAATTTGACAATTAGATGCAAAAGATGATAATTCAATGGAAATATAGACAAAATTCCTATTTTTGGCACACTTTCTGTTCTTAATAACAAATTTTTAACAGGAGATCAAAATCTAAATTATGTAAATGGCACCACCAAATACCTGAGAATTTTGCTACTAAACGTAGGTTATGAGGATGGAGTTGAGGGACCAGGCTCAAGTACATTTCAGTCTCTGGGGTGGGGACTCTGAGTTACAACCAGGATACCAGCTTATTTCACACCTTTTCATATAGAACTTTAACACTTTCCCATTTGACTGAAAAGGTTATATATATATATATACTTTAGGAAATACTTTAGGGCTTTTTTCTCTTGCTTGCCCTTAATTCAGAAAAAGTAAAAAGACAATATCCAAAGAGCGGTGCTGGATGTATTAGCCAAAGGTGGGGAGGAAGAGCACAAGTACAGGTGGCAGTGTTTTGGCATGTGTAACAATGAGTAGGTCTTCTGCCTATAGATTTTAGGTGCCAGATATCAAGACTGGAGACTGTGATTTTCATAGTAAAGGATTATTTGTTTTAATCAAGCACAGGAATCCCTCTAAGACCCCCAACAACCACAGCATCTAAAAGCCTTGTATTTGCTGATGTACATAGTCAGGGATGGTAGCTCCATTGGCCCAAGACTTCAGATTACATCATGGAAGGCAAACATATAAGTTTCCTAAATCTCAATACATTTGAGAGGCACCAAAAACACACATAGTACTTGGTTTCACTTGTCATGCAATTACACATAATTTATAATCAGTGCTTCCATCTCATGTCTAAATAGGGCACAGAAGAACTGCGAGATTGAATGTAACCTGCAAGAGAATATTAAGCAAAGTGAATAATAACATTAATTCAGAGGCATCTATTGCAATTAATAGCTAGTTGGGTGGTTGGATGTTTTTCTCAATCAAAAAGGATAAACTCTGTAGGAGGAGGCCTACTGAGAATATACACATGGTAGATTAAACCAATCAAAGATGGGCTGCCTTGAAAACCCCCACAATGCTTATGTTCTAGAAGTGGTTCCAGAAAGTCCTTGTGCTGTAGTATCCACCATAGGCCCACATGAACAATATTGATTTTCATTTTTGTGGACTTTTAGCCCGATAAACAAGATGTTCTGAATTACTGTGTAGAAGAGAAGGACAGCAAGCAATGCTTTAAGCTAACTATGAAATTTACACCCTGAAACTGTTGTCCTTATTGTTACAGAAAATGGTCCTGCTGTTTACAGCAGACCTGTTTCTGCAGTGAAGAAAAAGAAACCACACACGTGACACAACTATTTTGTGCTGGACATCCCTATTCTATGCTTACATGACTGTGTTAAATTGGAAAGAGATAGAACCAGCTCAATCCTGAGATAAAGCACAAGACCACCATAATGAAGGATCATAGCTCATGCAGGACCACAAATCAAGTCCATCATGACATGAAACATTGAGACAGAACTGCACTTGAGTGTAATTAAGGACTAAAAGGATGATTAAGGCTAGTAATTCTGCCACATTAAATAAGAACTGACAGACAGACGGGTCTTGCAGCAAATGCCTGGCATTTGAAGCTGGCAGCCTGCAGTTCACCTGGAAGGAACACAGAGTGGATGTGAGAAGTTAATGAGTCCAAACAGGAAAAGGCAAAATTGCAAAGAAAAACTGCAACAGTAGTTCAAAGCAGGATTGACAGCCATGACTGTTGCATCTTGAAAGACTTTTTGAAGCTTGTAGTATAAAACGTAATGCATCATACTTAGAACCATAAAATATGAGGAGTTGGATCCACAAGGATCGAGTCCAACTCCTGGCCCTACACAGGACACCCCCAGAGTCACACCATGTGCCTGAGAGCATTGTCCAAACACTTCCTGAACTCTGTCAGGCTTGATGCTGTGACCACTTCTCTGGGGAGCCTCTTCCCATGTTTAATCATCCTCCGATGAAAAACCCCTTTGTGATACTTAACCTAAGCCTCCCCTCACTCAACTTCATGCTGTTTCCTTTAGTCCTGTCACTGGTCACAAGAGTGAAAAGATCAATTTTCTCTTTTATTTTGAAAACTTTTTTCCCAACTTAGGACATTTATTTGAGGGCAGCTCTCCCAAAATGCGTCACTCTGGCCCTTGTACTCATGTCCCTGTTGCTCACAGAAACTGTTGGTGGCAAGTCAATTCACACCTCTGTAATTTTTAGTCTAGAATTTTAAGGGTGGCTGTTTTTTTGGTGGTGGTTTTTTTGTTTGGTTGGTTGGTTTTGGGGTTTGTTTGGTTTGGTGGGGTATTTATGTGTTGTTTTTTTTTTTTCTCTGGTGAGGTTTCCTGGGTTTGTTTTAGTTTTTATTATATTTCATACAAGAGTCACATGACCTGGAATTTTCATTTCTTTCTACATATTCCATTGTGTATTTCTGGCACATATGATACACCAGAAGGTGGGTCTGCTTCAAATAACACATTATAACTTGCAGGTTTTGAGTGGGGATGAGAACAGACAGCTAACTAAAATCAAGTCACTTGTGGCCACAACAGAAATCTAAAGGGACAACATGCAGGCTTGGTCCAGAACTTTATATATTTAGGAATAATTGAATATATGTGATCAACAAAAAAATCAGGATGATGATTTTTGGAAGACAAAGTAGATAAGAAAGCATCACTGGAGCAGCTGTAGTGCATTCAATTATGAATGCTTCATATGAAACTCAAACTTGACTAAGGCAAAATGCAAACATATTTGGCAACAGAAAGAAACATGAGAAACTTATGCCAAACTGCATCAATAAACAAGTAGTTTACACAGGGACATCTTCTTCCAGAGCAGACTCTGGAAAACAGTTTTGCAAGAACAGAGTCTAAAACCTGATGAAGGAGATGGATTCTTCATTGTTCCAGTCTTTTTTATTTTTAGAAGTTAAATGCCAGGATTTTCTAGTTTTAACACATTAACAGATTGGCAATGAAAGAAAATATATTCTTTGTTGTGACTTCTACAAAACGGCTTTGTAAATCTCAATTTGGCCTGACCACCACTCCCCAGTGATGCCTCACACCAAAACCTCTTACAGTTCTTAATTACAGAGAACAGTCAACAGTATCTAAAAGGCCATACAGCAACTGATCAAACTGCTAATGGAGCCTTAATTAATTAATCACCTCCTCAAATAATAAACACGTGGGAATTAATGTCTGTACAAAGTTTGAAAACAAAACACAGCTACTCTCCCTCAAGAGTTGTCATGCATGACACTAGCATTACAAAAAAAAAAATAATGTGGGAAAAGAGCTAGCTATCAGGAAATATCTGAGTCCCAAATTAACGCCACAAAATCAGTTTGTAAGTGTCTGTAACAGTGGCAACCTATATTCTGATGTTATAACTGTAAAGCTTATACCTGAAGCTGTTCAGCAACGAGTCATTTCTGCATTCAGGAGTTACTTCCACATTGCTGTTGCAGAGGAATACCACTAATGTACACCTACATGTACTACATGATATACTCCGTCTTCCCACTGCTGCACTGTCACTGCAAATCCTTGAAATAACATAGAAAACCCTAATCTTAGGTCCATACCAGTGCACCCAAAATATTTCCTAACATTTCATTTGGTCACCAGGAAATCATAAAAGTTCACTATGAAGGTGTGTTCACATGCCCTGATAAGTAAGCGTAAGTAAATAAGTGTACTGAGAAGGTCAATGGAAGTGATTAGAGAGTCGGCAATATTGACATGTAAAGAAAAATATTTGAAAATTAAAAATACACCATTTCACTACAGAGGATTAAGTGACATCACAGACAGCCACTGGGATACTAATGATTACACATAATATTGACATGACTGATTTTTGTAACTATTGAAAAATTTGAAATTAATTTCACAAGGAGTAACAATAATAATTATGATTTTTAAAAAGTAAAGACAAGACTGTGGCTAAGTATCATGAAACACTACTTGGCAGTGAGACCAGCAAAGCAGCACAAAAGCATCCCAGGGGAAGTAGTGGAATCTCCATCATTTAGGATATTTAAAACCAAACTGGACAAAATGTTGGAAAATGTTCTGTAGGGAATAGTCCTGAATTTTTAAGGAGACAGACTGGATGACCTAACAGGTCTTTTTCCATCTGTAATGTCTATTACTCTGCAATTGTCTTGTCCTCAATCCACACATTAAGCAATCCCCACATAGCTACAGTGCCAAATGGTTTGGTTCCAAAGCTCCCACTCTTTCTTTACTCATCGTTTAAGACTAGCAGAGCAGATGCTACTTAGGAATGAAAATGTCCATAGCAAGATCAACAACGAGGAATAAAATACAATTTTGAGGCTCAGCCATGTAATTTCTCTCACACCAGCAGTTCTCAAGCTGTGTTAGTGCTTACAACGTAAAAGGGTACCATTAGGGGAATACAAACAGCTTGAAAATGGTATACAGCTTGCCTCAATGTTCTGCTTTTTTAGTATGACTTGAATTTGTGAAATCAGCTTTGTTAAATCCTATTGCAAACTACTGTACATCTCAGAAACTGATGAAAAATAGCTCTGTAAAATCTCAACCCCCTTGTCTCAAGCTCTACATTGATGAAACTTTCTTTCAGCTACAATAATAATCTAAGCAGTATCTACCTCTGACTTATTCTCATCACTCAGTCTCATTCTAGTCTGTTTACAAGTCTTAGTTACATACCATAAGCAGCAGCAGGAAGAGGGAGTACATTCATTATTACAGACTTTTCCCCCGAAGTTCTTTTCTATAGCTCCATCATCTGTAAGCAAAAATTAAATTGGGGAAAATCATAAAAAGCATTCTTTGATCACGGATGGCTATTCTGTTTTCATAATGGAGAAACGCATCAGGTTTCACATTTAAAAATGAATGCATTTCTGAGCATGAGTTTGCAAAGTGTAAGAAAGAGTCACACATTTCTATCCCTCAACACAGAGAGGAAGGTTTACAGCAGTGAGATAACCAACAGAGTCACACCTCACTTTTTACCAGAGGTGGTACTTTAAATGTTTGTGTTTAAGGGCCTTGTGAGTCCCATGACAGCTCTGTTTTGTTGCTCATCATAAGGAACATGCTATATGTAGAATATCTAAAAGTAAGAATTTTACCTGTTTTGAACTATATTTTATTTAATAACAGGTCAAATATATAGATTTGACTGGTTTCAATTTCCTAAATATGAAAGCTTTACTTTGAAAAGTTTTCAAAATATTCAATTAAGTAATAACTCTAGTTTTTCTTTGTAAAGCACATAAAATTAAAAAAAAAATTGATTTTTTTTACATTGTTTTCCATGTTGATTCCTTTTATATTCACATGGGGGGAGTGAATCCATTAGTATAGCCAACTTGAATTCTTTCCTGGCATAGTGTATGGAAGCTTGTACATGGCACAGGTACTTCAACTTGCTTACATAATGTAATTATGGATTTACACCACTAGATGTGGTGATATTTATATCACTAGAAGTTTATCCATAGCCATGTTTATTCCAGAATAAAAATATCCATACATAGACCCATAAAGATATGTAACAGTTATAAACTTAGGATATAATATTTTCCTGTATATCCTCAATCTGTATTGTAGCTGGTCTAAATTGAACGTTTTTAAAACAGGGACACTTCCATCAAATCAAAGAATCCCAGAATAGTCATAGTGGTGCAGGCAGCTGCAGCTACTCTTTGTCCTGAGGAGAACTCAGCCAGCTGTGGTGGTTAGCAACCCAAGTTTAGCATGTAACTTCAGTCATGGTGAGAACCCATGAGTCCCTTGTTTTTCCGTTTGCATATTTTCCTGATTGGTTAATATTTTGTCTCCTTGTTTTATGTATGAAGTTATGTATATTCATTTTCCTTCTTTAATATCTATTAGTTCTAGAAAGTTCCTTGTTCCTCGACGCCCCATTGGATCCTTCCCTGAGTCCCTCCTATGTGTTGTTCCCATTGGTTCCCTTCCTGTCAATCCCACCTGCTGGTTTCTATTCCATTGGCTGAGATCCCTTTCCCCACCTATTCTGTACCCAGTATAAGATCCCTGGACCCTCCCACCAATTGGTCTCTTCGTCCCTGTTATTTCACGGGAATAAAGCTGTATGGAACACATACGGAGAGTCCCCTCTCTTTCTTCTTTCCCTTCGCCTGCGTGCCTGCCTGACAGCGACAGGAGGATCCAGCCCCTTTGGGTGAGGAGCTCTGCCCCTTTTCATTGTGTGTTGGGCACTGAGTGCCACCTTCCAGAGGGGTTTCAGCATTGACCTCCGGGCTTCTTTGTGTCGGCACACGAGGGGTAAAACCCCCTTCTGCCAGCTCCCAGTGGCTGAAAACCCTTCCAAATAGTTTGGGTTGGTGTTACGATCCTCTTATCACAGAGGAGCAAAGTGAGCTCTCTGTGGGTTATGGATAGAATCCTGAGATTCAAATATTCCCTGAAACAAGACTAAAACCAAACAAGGTTAAATGTTGGCAACAAAAAGTTGATATGTTTTATTTAACAGTAAAATTAGAAAGAAAGAAAAAGAAAAAGAACTAGAAAATGAGGGGGCACGGGGGTCGTACAGGAGGAGTGACAGATTAAATAGAAACATATCACCACTCGATGGGTCCCAAAAATGTCTTGTTGCTCCCTTCCATCTGGTCTTCTTGGTGGTGATGGTTCCCTGCCAACAAGCATAGAATCCAATGGATTAATATATGTTTGGGCCAGGTGGGAATGCCCAGGTATCTCCCCTGAGTGGGTGCAAATTTGATGCTGTCTCTTGCAAGACTTTGGGTCATTTGCATCATTTTGCATCACGTGCAGTGCTCTGGTGCAGGGTCTGAGGTGCCCTTTGGAGGGGCCCTGGATGGACCATGACACCCCCTCAGCTGCCACTCACATGAATATCCCATAGAAGTGGCTTTCCCAGGGTGGGACCCTGGGGGGGCCCTGCACCTGAGCCAGTTTTTGTAAAGGGGGATGGGCGTTCACTGACTCTGACCAGAGGCTGCTTCACACACCCAAAACCTCTCCTCCTCCCCCTGGGTTGGGGTGGAGTCTGTGCAAACATGGCAACAGATAAGCCTGGGGCTGTGGCCTCCACCCTGAAGCTGCTGGACTTGGCTCTTCCTATGCTCTCCCAGCCTTATCCATTACTTTCCAGACCCGAGGTGCTTTGAACAATAGTGTCACTTTTTCTTATCTTGAATAGCCTTAGGCAGTTTAACTCACAGTTCAGGGTTTCAGTCAGGAGGCCCATTCAGGGTGGACTTCCATGATACAGCTTCATTATACAATTTTGCTATAGTAGGCAAAAGACTTTCATAAAAATGTTTAAGCCGTAAATCAACATTTCATCCTCTGACAGTTGGAAGGGACCTTCAAGATCATGTTGCTCCAAATCCCCTGCCATGGGCAATGAGACGTTCCACTAGACCAGGTTGCTCCAAGCCCCATCCAGCCTGGCCTTGACACTGCCAGGCATTGGCATCCGCATCTTCTCTGGGCAAACTGTTCCAGTGCCTCACCACCTACACAGCAGGGAATTTCTTCCTAATATCTAATCTAAACTTACTCTCATCTCAAGATGCTTTTTTTCATTGCTATTATAAATTAACGTTACAAACTCTTCTCATACAGTGCAAAGCAAAACTGAAAGCCTCTATTCTCTAAACAGTGTTGCACATTTAACTACACAGCTAAAATATTACATTTAATTAAACATATATTATTTATATCTAAGCAAAATGGATAAAAAATATTTTCTACTTCCCTTTGGAAGCTTAAAAAAAACCATTTTTAAAAACTTATCAAAAATATGTGTGATAAGTGAAAAATCCTGAACAAAATCTCAAGTTCATATTAAAAAATTTACAAAAGAGGTGCACAATGAGGTTATGTCTAGCACCATGAATGAAATAGAAAAACACTAGAACTCCTAAAATAAATCTTGTGATTGTCTTAAAAGAAGTGCAATATAGGAAGAAAAGCTATTATAATCTGAACCAAAAAAAGTTTACTAAACCAAATTGATACAAAAATACTAAATAGACTAAAAGTGAATTAAAATGAAAACCCCCAATTAACTATTTAATTTACCTTTTCTATTTACCACCTGTGAAGGGTAAAAGAAAGCAAAATAACTGGGATGTTATCCTGTTTTTTTAACAGCACTTATTCCAAATTACTGCATGATGTTACTTTTGTGCTCCAGGAAACATTCTGGAAGAAGCAATCATGGCTTACAAAAGATGCAGAAAACAACAGAAAAAAAATTACTACTTACAACATACAGCAACATGTAACAAAAAGTCTGTGGCTTTGCATGCATAGGATGGAGTACTTCTTGAAAATTATCTAAATTTTAATATATTAGGAAAACAACAATTGTTGCCATGTTAAAACCAAACATTAAAATACATAAACTAGCAGTAGCTTGTTTTGACACTAAAGAATAAAAATATCATGTTGTATAGTACCTTATTTTCCATTATTGATTTTGC
Source organism: Aphelocoma coerulescens (assembly GCF_041296385.1). NCBI lineage: Eukaryota > Metazoa > Chordata > Aves > Passeriformes > Corvidae > Aphelocoma > Aphelocoma coerulescens. The sequence continues at coordinate 137,236,675 of NC_091015.1, read as the reverse complement.
TTTGTAGAAAGGAACACACTCTCTGATGGTATCCCATTGTAAATCACAGAAATAATATATAAATAGAAGATGATTAATATATATATGTTATCTATATAAGTTAAGTGGCAAATTTAAAATGTATTTAAAGTTAAATTAAAATTTTAAATATAAGTTTTCAAGCTACTTGTCCTTTAAATAAAGAGACCTAAAGAATGTTTCTTTTTTTAATTTTTTTCAACATTTTTTTACATTTTAAGTTTTTCTAGACTTCTGGGCTTAAATGGACAAACTGTTTGCTTATGTGGGGTATTGCCTTTGTAAATTCATCAGTCCACCAGGATAGCTGGCAAAGCTACCTCTTATAATTCTAGAAAATGGTCTCAGGGTAGAAACATAGGACATGCCCAAGAGTGATACACTACTTGTCAGTTGAGCTAAAATTTACACGACACACAGCTAGAGCTAAAGAAAACTCTAACAAATGATATTACATTTGGATAGCATACTCTATCTAGTAATTTATAAGCACAATAAATATTGCTTCTGCTGGAGAACAATTTTCCTGTTTGTAGTATTTCAGTTACTTTTACTGATTCCTGTGTTTTTAGCTCTTCACTTTGAATGTTTTATTTGAGGAAACCACATTAAAATTAAACGACATAGAAGTAAGCATCAGTACCTTTATGCAAATATAAGTCAGGACTTTTTTTCCTTTCTTTTTTAAGAAGACTTTTCTAAAAACATCTATTATTCCATATCCACATTGTGCTTTATGCATGTATAAACATTGTTGAGAAGCTGCAAGACCTGGCTGACTATCAACTCTTGCTGCCTCCATGAGGAGGAAATGGTTGTTTGAAAAGATGTTGCTTCCTGCAGCTGACAGCTGCTGCTTCTTCCAGGTTTCCGATGGCTGCCTCTCATCTCTACCAAGACTGACTTCATTTGAGGAGAATGAAGAACCTTCCAAGGGGGACAGGAGCATTTCTCTCTTTCCCAGCATAGAAGAATGAGGGAGGATGATGATGAAGCACTTTTCAATGACACCAGAACTTAGCACCAACTTCTTTTCCCTTATTCCACACTCCCATCCTACATTCTTGTTGATGCACTGTGAACTTACAGACCAGGTTCCCTATCTTTCAGTAAAGTGGCCATTTTTGTATACTTAATCCACAGGAAACAAGGAAAAGGGTTCACTACACCATGTGAATGCCCTGATAAAAGCAGACATGCTCAGACTGTAAATGAAGGATGAAGCAAGTGTCTTTCTTTCCACCTACAGCTCAGGTACTTTGCTTTCTTACTGAAGAAAGATATACTAAAGGAGCTCAGGGGATGCTGGAGTGGTCACCTTATAATCTCAATCAAACCTTTTACCTCTAAAAAGGATAAACCAGGTATGATTAACTATACTGGTAGTCTATACATCTACCAGCTGCACACAAGTCAAAATATGAGAGGCAGAGTTGTATTAGCATAATTTTAAGCTGTTTACTCTTTTTTATTGATTGACCAGCAGTAAAAATGAATTTGTCTGTCAGAGACAACATAGATGAACAAAATCCATTATCAAACTAAACTAACAAACTCTAGTTAAAAGCAGTATTTCCCTAGAAAAGTATTATTGCTCCAAAATAAATCAAAATTCATTATACATTTAATTGATGTTTCTTCCTTTCATGAAAAGGAGAAATTCCTAAAAAATAAAATCCTTCCAAGAAAGTCAACTTCAGCTCCAAGGGCACAGTGAGGCCATGCAACACAGTGTTCACGTTAGAGACAACCAAACTAACACTGCATCATCAGCTAATATATTTACATGTCATATTAAAATAATATACAGAAGCAGTAGTTTCACTCCTAATAATTTCATTAGTAGCACACTGTGAATAGGCTTGTATTGCAAGTTGCAGATATGCTTTTAAAATCCCCTTGCAGCTCCTATTTTTAGTATCTTCCTTCCATTAGCTGAGTGCCATACCTATGGAACATCATTCTGAGTAGCTAAGAAATGAATGACAAGCTTTCTGTCACAGTATCATTCATGTTCAGGTCTACTGTGCTCTTCCTTTACTTTGCTTGCTAATTATTTTGCTCTTTCTCACATAGGTAAGAGGTCAAATTGTAGATTTAGAGAACCCAAGGCTATGAGAAACATCATGACCATCTATGTTGACCTCCTGAATAATGCAGACAACATAATTATATGATTTCAAATTAAACCTATAAAATCCTGCTAAAGGAACAGTTTATTGTACTAAATGACTTCCAATTCCAATGTAAAGGACTTCAGACTCTAAAGAGCCCATCGTATTCCTAAATCTTTTGTTCCACTGGTTAAGCACCCTAAGTATAAAATTATTATGTAAATCTGCCTAACTTCTCCTAACATGCATCAAACTGTTCAGCCTTCTACCAGATGCAAGACCCTACCCCCAGAAACCCCCTCTAGGTTGCTGTAAGTTTTAATTAACTCTATTCATAAACTTCAGTTAAATTAGTATTCTAGTTTATCTCAGTTGTGGTGATAATATTAATCCAATTCAGCAAATATTTTGGAGAATCAGTAAACCCAAGCTTATGGAGAAACTTATGGGCAAAACATACATATTGAACATAGAAGCAGAAAGGCAGAATAACAAGCAACCATAAAGCTGGAAAAATGATCTTACATTAGTTATCTAGTCTAGTTTCAAAAAATTATCATGGGACTGAGCAACTTCATCATACTATTCTTTCAAAGTATTCAGCTGTTTGAAGCAAAATTGTGTTTTGATCATTTAGATCATTTATACAGACCTGAAATATTCTTACTCACAAATAAATTGAAAACAAAAGAAAAGAATAATTTTAAAAGTCATTCAAAATTCTGGTATTTCCCATGACTTAGCGTACTCATTTGTTTCTAATCTTTCAACATTATTTCATCACCCCTTTCTTCCTAATTGTCATAATAAGCATGCTTATGTAAGTTAATACATATTGAAAAAAAACCCAACTAAACAGAATGAAAATATTTAAAATGTAGCCCCAAGGAACAGCTGAGGAAAAGGGAAAGGTTTCTTACTTTTATTAAAAGTTTAGACTGAACTACAGGTTAAAGGTTCTATAACACACTAACAACGTCGTTTCCTTTAGGGTATAGCTTTTGGATGGCTACCAAGACAAATTTTAGCTCCTTGTACAATTCTAACCCTGTTTGCTATACAAACTTCTTTGCCTCATTCAACTCCTTCCATAAACGCATGACTTGCCACCAAGACTGGAAGAACTCAAATTATTTTTCTAACTCACAGTGAAAATACAATATTTATCATTTTCTACAGCTCCATCCTTTTCCCCATGTGAATAGGATTTCGTCTCCTTTCCAAAACACCAGCATAGTTTCAAGTATATAATGAATAATTATTATATCAATATTTTAAAACTCAAGGTCCTATACCACATTAGATTTTATAAATTTCCTACAAGTGAGGTAAAACAGTATCATGTTTGACCAAACCAGATTTCACATGAAACTAATAACTATACAGACTTAGGCTTGAAGATTAAATGACTGAAAAAATACTGAAACCTTATAATGATCAACAGAAAGAAACATACTCCAAAAGGTATGGAACCAAAAAATTATTTTCTAGAACAAAATAAAAATACTATCAGGATAAAAATATATAAGCAACGTGACCTAGCCAATTGTAACCAATGTAAAGATGGGACACTATTCAGAAAGAGGACTTTTTCTGAAGTGTCACATTAGTCACAATAAAGTAGGAAATTTGAGAGAAGTCTGAAACAAAAAGCTGGAATTTTAACAAGAAAATTCACATGTTGACCAGAACTTCATATTCCTAAAGACTCTGAACCAAATGTAAGTCTTATTTTTTTTCAAATGAGGACAGTTAATTGCATAATTAGGAATCATAACAGCTGTTCTGTAAGAAAGAGGAACCACTAATTAAAAATATAAGAATGACAAGACTTCAAATGCCACTTCTCATATGGCTTCCCCTCAAGGCCCTTCACCACCTTCGTTGCTCTCCTTTGGATACTCTCTAATAGTTTAATGTCTTTCTTAGATTGTGGCACCCAAAGCTGCCCCCAGCACTCGAGGTGAGGCTGCCCCAGTGCAGAGCAGAGCAGGACAATCCCCTCCCTTGCCCAGCTGGTGATGCTGTGCCTGATGCACCCCAGTAAACACTTGGCCCTCCTGGCTGCCAGGGCACTGCTGACTCAGATTCAACTTGCCATCAGCCAGGACCACCAGGTCCCTTTCCATGGTGCTGTTCTCCCATCTCATTCCCCAGTCTGCACATCCATCCAGGGTTGCCTCATCCCAGGTGCAGAATCCAGCACTTTCCCTTAGTGAACTTCATATGGTTGGTGATTGTCCAGCCCTCTGATTTGTCAAGGTCTCTCTGCATGGTCTCCCTGGCTTCAAGGAGTCAACAGTTCCTCCCAGTTTTGTATCATCTGTGAACTTGCTCAGCATCCCTTCCAGTCTTGTGTCCGAATCATTTATAAAGATGTTGAAGAGCGCAGGGCTGAGGATGCAGCCCTGTGGAATCCCACTAGTGACAGGTCACCAGTCTGATGTCATTCACTGTAACCCTTTGTGCCTGACCCATGAGCCAGCTGTTCACCCATCCCATGATGTGTTTATCCAGCTGTGGGCTGGACATTTTTCCAGAAGGATTCTGTGACAGAGGGTATCAAAAGCTTTACAGAAATCCAAAAAGATTACATCAGTTGGCTTCCCTTGATCAACTAGGTAGGTTACCTTGTCATAAAAGGAAATCAGGTTTGAAAAGCAGGACCTTCTCCTCATGAACCTGTGCTGGCCATGACCAATGACTGCATTTTCTTTCAGGTGTTGTGCAATACCTGCCAGAAAAATCTTCTGCATAACCTTACCAGGCACAGAAGTGAGTCTTCAGGCTAAGATGCCTGTAGTTTCCAGGGTCATTCTTCTTGCCCTTTTCAAAAACTGGGACAATGTTGACCAGCTTCCAGTCAACTGGGACCTCTTCAGATTCCTAAGACCATTCAAAAATCATCAAGAGAGGCCTCATGATGACATCAGCCAGCTCTTTATTCTCAGTCAAATCCCATTAGGCCCTATAGATTTATAGGGATCCAGCTATCACAGCAGATCCTTCATAGTTTCAGGGTCACCTGGGACTTTATCATTCTCACAGTCATGGTCCTCCAGCTCAGGTTACTGGGACCCTTCTAGTCCATCATCAATGTTGAAGATAGAGGAAAAGAAAGCAATAAACATCTCCACCTAGTCTATATCCCTGTTTGGGGGGTGATCATCCTCATCCTCTAATGGGCCCATGTAATTTCTGCACTGACTTTTGCCATTAATGTATTTTAAAAAACTGTTTTGACTGTCCCCCACATTTCTGACAAGCTTCAACTCCAATTGAGCTTTGGCTGCACAAATTTTCTCCCTACAGTGACAATCAACATCTCTGTATTCTTCCCATGTCACCTGACCTTGCTTCCACTGGGTAGTCTTCCTTTTCTACCTTATCTCCAAAAGAAGATCCCCACTTAGCTAAGCTGGCCTTCTGCCTTGTCTGCTTGACTTCTGACATTTTGGATTACCTATTCCTGCGCCCTTAGGATGGACTTCAGCACCTGTAAAAGCATTTTCCAAGGGGACCTTACTAATTAGTTCCCTGAACAGCCTGAACTCTGCTCTCCTCATGTCCAAGGCTGAAATTTTGTTGGCGCTTTTCCTGCTGTCGACAGAGATTTTAAACTTGACTGCACAGTCACTCTGGCCAAGATGGCCACCAATATCTACTTTGCTCACAAGACCCTTTTGGTTAACAAGTAACATATCAAGGACAGCATGTTTCCTAGTTGGCTCTCTTAGTACCTGCACCATTGAAGTAGTCATTCAGGTGTTTTAGGAATCTTCTGGACCTGACTGGACCAGGCCAGAGGGAGGATCAGTTCTTCATATGTGGAAGGTATCTTTTCAGCTTTATACCGGCTAGGCTAGTAGTTTAATGCCTTAGAAAGCCTCGAGCAGCCTAGAGAGGTAGCACAGGCGATCTAGCGCTTTAGTAGCTCTAAAATCGGTACCTGTATCAGCTGCAGAGCAAATACCATCAGCAGAAGCAAAGAGGGAGAAATACAGCTCCCTGCTCGCTCAATTTCCTGCAGTTAGAAGCTTTCAAATGAGACAGACAACAAGAGATGTTCACAGGAAGATAGCTGAGCCAAGAGAAGGCAGGGCCTCCCTCTACCATCTCTTTTATTAGGAGAGGGGGAAAGGGGAGGACTGGGGCGGACCCGGGGTGAGCGGCCAATCAGACACTGCTAAAGAGTCTGAGTTACATTTGATTTTGCCCGCGCTTAGAACAAAGGAGCTCGGAGCACATGGGCAGGAGCAAGTGTCTTTGGGAGGGGGAGGGGAAGCTCAGAACAGGCAGCAACATTCATATATGTCTAACTGCTTGTCATTTTCTTCTTATGAACACTCAAAAGAGCCATAGGAAATTTATGTTTGTTCACAATAAACTACCTCAAGTAAAATTCCCCAGCTCCAGATTGTCTTATGACAGTATTACCTTAAATTTTAATACAGTGACTTAGTTCTACTAAATTTGAGAATGCGAGTTCCCAAAGATATTACAGCTGTTGTGGTAATCAGTAAATGGGAAGGTCCAGGGGATAGAAAAGTGAGAATAGTCTCTACTAATTCCCTGACTGAGGGTAGATCAGGGAGACTTTAGATGTTATTCACTTTGACAACAACCAGCAGGTCATTCAGCACATGCATTCTTTGGAATAAGTAAGAGCACATGATGCCTTTTGCCCAGCCAACAGAAGCAAAAGAAAGCTGAGGGTACTACAAGAATAAGTTTAAAAAACCCCATGAGAATGATATAAATAAATGCAATAGGATTCCAAGTATTTCACAGTGAATATATAAGGATGTAAGAGCTACTGGTTTAGAAAACCCTAAGGAGATCTCAGCATACTACTAAAAGATACCAAAGGAAGAGGGTGGTAGCAAAAAGCTGGATTTTACAGTGCCAGAATGTAGGAGATATACAATAGTCACTCCCTGCCCCCAACCCCCAAAGAAAAAAAAAGAAAGGTAAAAGAAAGTTCATTCATTACTTTTGATTGAACAAAGAATTCCATTACTCTAACAATAGAGAAATAATATGGAAAATGAGAGGTATGGGTTATCTTCTCAATGTGAAGATGCATGCTTTAATTTAATGGTGCTCTGGCCACCAAGGATGGGCAGACAGTGGGGTATCACTCACCCTTCCCACAGCTGCCACTGTAGGTAGTCAGGAATGCAGGACACCTGGGACCAAGCATGACACTGTGAGAAGTCTGCTTTCACATCCTTGTTCCCAAGAATGCTTACTTAACTCCACAAGATCCACTCCTACACTCTCTCAGATTTCACAGTAAAAGTAACAGAAAGTTATCTTTGATGACAATTATGGCAGCTTCCTTCATTTGCTCATTATTTTTTTCTAATAATTTTGATATTACTGATTCTACCCTTACTATTGGCAAGATACTCCTTATAAAACTGTATTACATTCTTACCTTTTACTGGGAGGAAAAAGAAAGTATTTTACCAATAGAATATTTTAACAAACTAATTAGAATGAACTTGAAAGCTATTAAGTTGCTGAAAAAGCTATTAACATATTTTCATTATACTATCTTGCAAATTAAATGTCTATGAGACTCCAGAATCAGGTCTTTATTCTGAGAGGAAATGTCTCTGCTAGGGAGAGTAATTTTTTTCCTTTTAATTAGAAAAATAAGGTAACATGATGAATGTGTATGTTTCCCTCACACATGTTTGTAAGTGGTGTTCATTGCACAGTAAATGCTTAAAGACATCAGTCTTTAACCTATTCTAAAACCTAATACTTCAGCTCCCCAAATAACAAATCCTTGCTTTTTGGCATGTTTCTATGCTCATCTGAGATTATACTTCTCCTTTTTGTTAAAGAAGGGAAAGAATTACACACATGAACAGCAAGAAAAATGTTTCATTTACTTAAAAATGAAGTGGAAAGAAAATGCTTTGCCCTTATTGAAAGTGGAGAAGTGTTTTGCCTAAAAGAGTAAACCTCATCACAGTTTAACATGAAAGTTTAAAATAGTTTGTCCCATAACGCCCTATCTCAATACTGTGCTTTCATGAATCCTGCAGAAATTCTCCCACCTTTGGACAAGATGTGAATCTTTATAAATTATGTTTTGCATATGCTCAGAAGAAAGTTCCTTCCAAAAGCAAAACCGTCTTAAAAAAACCAAACAAACTCTACTGAGTATTGTCCAAGCTGAAGATGAAGGAGCTAATCTAGCCCTTTGTAGTTGCCTCTGTTCCAGGCTGTTGCAATGCCAAAGACAAGAAGAGACAGCTAGGGAACATTTCCTTCTGTGTCTTTTGTTCCTTCACTAATTGAGCACTAGGAGTTCACAGATGAGAGAAGCATAAAAGAGGCAAGGAAGACCAAAGACAATTAGGTAGATTAGACAGACAACTGCTACTGGAACAATCATACAAAAGGTCAGAGGGAAAAAAAAAACCATCAGAAGGGGAAGAAACTAAGATGAGACTGTTTTAGACCTGTATTTGCTCATGAAGGACAATGAGCAAAATCAGGACATAAAGTAAGGTGGGTATGATGTTAGGGAAAGAAAAGCTGTGTTAAACAGATGTTGCCAGCTGAGAGGAGGTAGAGGACAATTCTGTACCAGTATAATACATCCTGCTCAGAAACTGGAACTCATTCTAAGTTTGCAAACTCAACCGTCTCCAGGGGTTAGCAAAGCATGTGCTTTAACAACCTCTAGAAGTTGGCCCACTGTAACAGCCCCTCTACATAAGATTATCATTTGTTCTCTCCAATTAAGTACCAGATGTTTGTATTATCACAATGAGCTATGAGAAGATCAATGTAATTCCACATCATGGATTTTTTTTAGTTGGCTTCACTCTAAAACTTAGCAGTCTATATTGATAAAACTACAATTTTTCTGAGGGATCGTTTTCTAACTGGATAATATTATTTCTCAAATTACTTTTATCCCTTCCTTCAAATCATAAGTCAGTGCTAGAGAAGTACTAGCATTACATCTAAAACTGACAAGGACTTGAAATGGCACCACCAGTAATGGGGCAAATGTTGTTTAAAGATCTTTTTAGTGCTTTGCAGGAAATATCATCATCACTGCCCCAAGCCAATAAATAATCCTATTGTTGGATAAAAAATATACTGAATTTGTCCTTCCAAGGAAAAATAAAATCTTGTTGAATAAATGTGAGATTGGTATCTCAAGATCCCACTGATCATACATAATGAAGTGAAAAAAAACAATCTATTTAATTCTCTTACCAAGTACAAAGTCATTTAAGAAAAATATCTTTAGCAGTAAGCCAATTTAAACAAGAAATCCATACTGTAAAAGCAATCTTTGTATGTATCATGTTTTCCTTATCTAGATAATCAAAAAGATAAGAGGTAGATGGGGTTTGATCAATGTGGCCCCATTTTTTTCCATTCAATTCTTTCTCTGTTTTTCATTGTTGGGAGGTTCATAAAAGATTACGCCTTCTTCCTTAGTTGCATGCAACACTAAAGTGAAGTTTACAGAGAAGTTTAGACTTTAAGGTTGATCTTTTTATTATCATCAAATATAATGTAAACACATTGTACTGCCCCTGCTCTTGTGAAAACCTACACAAGTAGGAGAGACCTGTATGAAGGGCTGCGAAAGGATGCCAAGAATTCAAAGTGAAAATTTTAAAATGAAAAGGATAAATATTACAGGATGGTCTCCCCAAAGTGAATGAGATCCAAATAAGTAAAACTGTATACCTTCCTTATCTCTAGCTATAGCTCTGGAGAAGAATCTTAGATCTGATTTTAGAGAAATGTTGACTGCAAAGCACAGAAAGCATATTTGTTGCATTAAGAGGTACCATTTTACACAGTAACTTTCTAGATTAAAACTGCATTTTACAGTGATGCAAAGAACTGCAAAGCTGAAAAGAGGGATTATAAAACAGAAAGGGTAGTCTTCAGCTTAAGAATTACTTCTATTGCTCTCTGAGGAGATTTATTACATCCACCATACAGCATGTGTTGAGTTATGCTGATCCTTCACCGGGAGCTAAGTACCCTGATAGTTTTTACAGTACCATGCACCACAATAGCAATCCTTGACACTGGTTATAAGTGTCAGATGGAGCCTTCATTAATTGTCATCATCTTTAAAACATAAAAGAAACTCTCTCTTCTTGAATGTTATTACACAAAAAGTGTACATGTTATCTATATACAGCAAGCGCAAAAATGTTTTGTATTGTAATAATAATCATTTAGAATATATGGGGTAGAAAGTGTACTATTGTTAAACTGTCAGTCAAAACCCTTGTTACACAAGGATAGAACATCACATCCATCTATAACAGCCTTTTCTGTCAGTCAAATGTGTTGTTCTATACAAATCTAGCATCAAATTGATTTTTAAATTGTCAGAGGCTCTAAAACATTATACTGATGTGATACCAACGTGATCTAAGTTGCTGTTGATATCAGAATACAACACAGGTTTCCTCTCAGATCTAGTTCTGCTTCTGCTTTTAGACATCTGAGAACATAGATGATTTTGCATATGTAAGTACATGAACAGTCAATTTAAATTTTTCTTTCATTATGTTCCAAAGAAATGTTTGGTGATAATCTCTAATTTTAAATAAGCATAATTTGCAAAGTCTGTATAAGGGTGATGAAATTATTATTAATATGGACCCTACAAAACCCAAGAAATACTCCTGTTTATCCATTACTTACCCTCACTCAGAATAAGATCAGTCCATTTATCTCAGCCATGTGTTTTATGAAAATTGAGTTAAAAAGCACTGAAGTCCTCCAGGATTTTTCTGTGACATTAGGTGCAGAATGAACTGAATGGCACACGCTATTCACTCACAAAAGAATGCAGAGTTGGACTCTTGTTTCTTGTCCCATGGGAAAAATGAACACAAATAAAAAACACAGTGAAATTTAAATTTTATTGTATAAAAAATACAAAATTATAAGATCTGGCCCTTTTTAACCTGTTCCCATGCACACCCTACATCTACCATTTTTCTACTAAGTTACTAATTTTTGTACCTGGGTTCAACATAAGCCTGAGAAAGCATATCAAATCAATCTTTCCATAGACCACTAACAAATTTAATCATCCTGTTTCTACCATTTTTGAAGTGTGAAAGTAAAGGTAATAAAAAGTACAGGTGACCAAAAGCAACAATAGGTTGTTCAGTTATTTTTTTAAATCTTTTTGCTTTTAATTTCATATAGGAATCATTAATCTAGAGTGATTTACTAGCATCCTGAAAAGTACTTGGGCATATGGAATGTACCAGACCTTTTCCATAGGCATAATCAGTAACTTTTAATATATTTTGTATTCACAACTGTATGGAATACTACCTAATGACAAGGTTCTAAAATCCTCAAGAGCCCTGAGGGGCTTGAGGATTTTAGAATTTGTGCAAACAAATTGCTATTGAGATGATATCACCAACCACTTTTCCACTTGGGGCAAGTTCAGATTAATTGCTACTGAGATGGTATCAGAAATCTGTTTTCCACTTCCACTGTTTCAGTAACACCTACAGTCAAAAATCAAGGGTGCCAATGCCTAAACCATCCCCACTTTCAGAACACTAAAGCTTACAACTCTTAGTTAAGGCACAAGATGCAAGCTCACACTTTAGTTCACCCATCCAGCTACCTTTTTACAGAACTGGGGTAAAACAGCTGGTTACAGTAACCCTCAATATATCAGACTTAGAACTAAATTATGTTATAACTACTCAACAGTAGCTTTCAAAATCAGGCCATAAGTCAAAAAAATCCCAATACCTTACTTTTGTTCTTAGCTTCAACACCTTAACTTTCCAATAAAGGACCTAATATTTCCATGATTCATTTAAAATTTAAGACAAAAACTCGCTTACAAGGTCTTACTATTTCATTCCCATCAGAATTGTGAATGCTTAATACAAAAGAAGTGTGTAAGGCAATCAAGAATTTACACATAAAAATTAATCATGTATAATTAACCCAATTAATATTTACAGCAGTATTTCCTTAGGTAGTATGTCAAAGGAGGCTAAAATAATAGGCAGCTTTCATACTGGTACTGTGTACTGTCTTTACATTCCGAAAAAACTGTGCACAGTGCACTGAAGATATTCAATTGTTAGTCTTACATTTCATATGGCCAGTAATGTTATGTTAACTGCTTGAGTTTATGTGCTTTTTAATTCAAGATAGGGATAAAAACTACTCAATCTCAATTACCGTTTGAAATATCTGAATGGGTGTGGGGATCTGTCAATCCATTGTTTTTCATATTTCGCATGTTCCCCTCGTTCCCTCCCTGGCCTTGGCCACTCCCTCGGTTTCTTCCTATTTGTTCTGTACCCCAACCCCACCCAGGGACTGCCCCTGGGCCCCTGACAAAACCATCCCACACTAAGAGCATGCTGGCTCTCCACCTCTGAACATCGCAGGTACAATATGTGATTAAAGCCATCTCAAACCCTCATGAGAGACCCTTCTCTACCTTCTTTACCATCCACTGCGTTGTAACGCTGCTGGCTGCCGGAGCCAGATCGTGGGGCTGTCCGAAATGGACTCCGGGATGTGACTGATCCCATGGCCCTAGGAAACCCTCACTGAGCTCTCAGGGAGCAGCAGCCTGCTAGGCAGAGTCCAGCTGTTGGAGAATGGTTAGAGGATCAGGGATATGGATCATTGATAAAGGGTACAAATCAATAACAGAACTGTAGAAGCAAAAGCCTGCAAGCAAAGGCCTGCATGAGAAAAAGCCTACATGAGAAAATGCCTGTGTGAGAAACAGGCCTGAGAACCAAAAGGGAGTTTTAAGGAGGTACAGTCCTGTGCTGATAAAATGTACTGATCATGAGAAGGGAGGAAGATCTTTGATCTCTCAAGTCAAAACATAAATAATAGAAGCTTGCCAAATGTAGTCTTTTATCTAACCCAATTATGTAGAAGTAAGAATGCGCTTACGTAAGTTTAATTAAAGAACTGATAAGCTTGTACTTTCACACTATATAAGTGCCTCTGTTTTGCTAATAAACTAAGCTTGCTTTATCAATCACATTGATTGTCTGCATGGCTTCCCCCGCCGAAAGTCAGCATCCAGCGGTTACAACAAACTGGTATTTGAAAGCTGGTCTACAATGAAAAAGTGTCAACAAGTCAACTACACAATTTATAGACTCATGGAATGGCTGAGGTCTTGTCCAACTCCTCACTCAAAGCAGGTTGTTAAGAGCTGTGTCCAGCTGAGTTTTAACTACCTCCAGGGATGGAGACTCCATAACCCATCTGGGAAACCTGCTCTAGTATTTGATCACCCTTCAAATATGAGGGACAGGATTAATTACTCACGTTCAGTCAACCATTATATTGACAAAAATAATATATGCGTAATTTTGGAAAATGAAAAAAACAAACCAAAAACGAAATCTTTTTTGATGATATTGCTTATTCTGCTTAGAAAATTGGTCTATAGATACTAGCAAAGCTTGGAGTGTATTTTTCCCCAACAGAAGTTTCCTTCATAAGAGTGCAAGTGCTTGACACTGTAAAAATACATAGGACACAACTCCTGTCTCAAGAAGTTTACAGTATGTCATCAAAGCAGAATTTAGGTCAAAGAACCTTAAGTAAATAGAAACACACCTAAAATCTTGGAAATTTAGTTTCCCATGGTTACAAAATAGACCTGTTCATTCTCTTTTATGGATAAGCATCCATATAAAACTGAAATTAGCTAAGGTTTGTTTTAATTTTCAACTTTCTTTAACAATATCTTACATAACCTAAAATATAACACTAATAAGATTAACTATTCCTTCTTTAAAGAGTACTGGAGAACTAATCACAAATTAAAAAAACCCAAGGAAATTATTGTTTGAAATTTACATGAGAAAGAAAATTTTGATCCATATATTTTATACACTGGAGTCAAATGTAAGGAAATATATTAACAAAACTATTCACAAAATTTTTCCAGGTATTTTAAATTACAGAGCTGAAGACATTACCATCACAGTCTCAGTAGATATTTGCTACTTTCTACTAGAAACTAAGAAACACAGAAGGTCAAAAATAAAATAATTATATTATCAAAAAAATTCCCAACAAAACAACAACAAAAATAACCAAAACGAACCCCAGGACCTGTTACTTCTCAAACAGTAAAACTGAATTGTGAAATTGCGTTTATATAACATCTGTATCTGAAAAAAGAAAAAAAACAGTAAACCAAGTTTAAAAGTGAAGATTAGCAAATAAATGCTTCTTCTCCTCCAACATGTAAATATGAAGATTCATTCTTTCCCAAATTTGTGTTTTCAAAGAAAACTACATGATGGTTGATTTTCAAATGTACAGAGACAGTCATGGCATACAGCACACAAATTTCCACACTAAACATCAAATTCTAATCGTTATTTTGATTGATAAAAATGTCAAATATCTACACAATATCAATTTGCCTACTGTACAATCGCTTTCACTGAAAAACCTGGTCCAAAAGATAGATATATATAATACCAAAATTTTTTCATCACTGATACACTGTTTTATGCATCATAAACTTCTCTCCACAGATCTGCATCATCACCAGAGCTTCTCCCTGGATGTATCAGGAGGGTATTATGATTTTTTTCCTCCTTCTCTACTTTCATGATTATGCCAGCAGAATACAGTTAGACATACCAATCTTGAAATTTCAAAGCACAGAACAGATATTAATTTATGTCTGCAACACTAAGAAGCAAGCAGATATTTTACATACCTGGAAATCAAAGAAAGGTGAAGTGCTTTGTCTAAAGGCTCTTGGAAGAAATGAGTAACAAAGCCATAATTAAAATTCAACATCAAGCTTCATGTTAATCCTCTAGACCTAACTGTCTTTTTTCAAAGTGCATGATTTGGAACATCAAAATAAGAATCAATTCAGTCCCTTTTCTCAATACATGCTTTAATGATAAAATAAAACACCACATGCAGCTTCTTCCTCTGTAATCACATGAACAATCGTCTTTCTTAGAAATCAAACTCATGAATTCATTTTGGATTACAGAGAACAATTACAAAGAAAGTCAAGTCACATGTAAAATTTAAATTCCACATTCTATTTGGCTTCTACCTCTGTGTACTGAGGGACCCACAGGAAAACACACATACGTGCCAGGTATGCTAGTATACCAACTTATACTAGACCAATTTAATTAGTTTGCTTTCAATGCAAAGGTGCAGCACCTCAGCAATTATGAGATCGTTAATACAAGAGAGCATAACAGCACCTTTAGAGATCTTGTCTAACCTCTAGGCACACATATAACTCCCATTAAGACTAATGGGAGTCACATGTGTGTATCCAAGGGAGAAGAGACCCATTAAAACTGATACAACATATCCATTAATCTCAGGTCACTCTTAAGGTCAAACATTATAAAAATGTTTATGAACAGTACTTGCTAGGTATTCACAGTGGCTACTTTTGTTTGGTACAGACCTGTGAGCAGTTAAGGCCATGGAAAATGTCTGCATTAAAAGCATCACCGTGTTTCAAGTAGTGGCACAGAAATTTGAGAGTGCTTTTCTATAGTCAGAGGGGACATTTTTCTATCATATCCTGAAAGAATTAGAAGGATAGAAATGACAGGGAAGGTTAGATACAAATTAAAACCTTGGACAAAGGTATGCTCTAGCTTTTCATTTTTCTTCCATCCTCTTCTCTTTCTTCATATTTCCCTTAGTTGTGGTTTTCTGCTTCAGGAAGAATATTAACAGCAGTGACTAAATTCCCAATCTGTGCAGCCTACTACAAAGACACTACAAATAACATTTTGATTACTGAACCACCAGCAAACCCCAACACTTCAAGTACTGCTTGCATGGAGGAAGGGGTGTTTAAAGTGTTTCAAAGAGAAAGGTAATCTTAGATTGCTCTCCATTTCTTTGGAGAGCATATCTGAAAACTCCCTTTTCATCACTGTAGTATAGTTTAAGAAAGCATGCTTTTTTCCAGTTTCCAAAGAGATAACATTATCCAGTCTGTAAAACCAACCTGTTCAACAATGAATTTGCTGTCTTTGTCCACATCCAGGCCTGAGGAGAGAGAGAGAATTCTCAGCAGCATGGTGGCCAGATGATTTCCATATGAACAGAGCAGAAGTAACAGCAGGAGGAAATGTGAGTCAGATGAGTACAGAAATGTAGAAATGAGGACAAACTTTGGATATGAAGTACCCTTATTTGTTTACTGCTTATTTCAGCAACTGGAATAAACAAGAAAAGGTGGTTTCATCAAGAGTTACTAATGGAATACTCTGAAACTCAGCTTCCAGAACTCATGTAAAAACTCTTACTCTACACGTAAGACTTCTTCAGCACTGCCCTATGATACTTCCTGTTATAGGGTCTGTAAGTACTCCAAGCATTGACAACTTAGCTCTGCAAGCTTTTGTTCACACCTCCTGTGATGGACACGGATAGTCAGCTGCCTCTGCAGTGTCAGGTCAAAACAGAGGCAAGGGTTCACCTAGAACGCATGGCTCCCAGAGACAGCCACAGTATCAGCCCCACCAAGACACAGCACATTGCTTCACTCTGGAGCTGTAGGTCCTCTATTGCCTTTCTCTGCTATGCCCATGTGACACAAAGTCTCACTTCACAAGATCTTAAATTATAAGGTCTCCACAGTGCCCCACACAAAGAAGTGTTTTTGTTTCTAATTCAAATATACAATGGTAATAAATAAATTTCATGGTTAACTACTCTTCAGCAGAAATAAATTATTACATGGCTTTGTTTTAAAAGCAAAGCAAAAATTACCCCAAATTCATTGGTGTACATAGTAGACTATCTAAAGATTTGGGGGTGATTGTTTTTCCTTTATCAGTGGTCATAAGCTTTCCACTACAATGTCTTTATATGAAACAAAAGAGTCTTTCTAGCTAAAAAGATAGTTGCCTCATTTTACTCAAAATGCACTTTTCGTACAAAGAGATCTAATCCCCAGTTTGTGAAGTCAGCCACATGAATTAGCCTTATTCACTTCAAACAGTTCTTCTAAAAGAGGAATTACTCATTATTAACAAAGTTAGGCATCTGTTTTGCTTTATCATTGTGAAAAACTGCATGTAAATATTAAACAAAACTGTTCTTTCACAATACTGATATTCATAAAGGCCTGCGTTTTGTTTTGTGGCACCTGAGGTAGTCCAGAGTCCTATCTAATTGTTTGTGAGTTAGAAAAAAATAGTACAGAATCCAACAGTATGTGCCTACAGAATGCCCCCACAGCCTCCTTAGCACAGATAACCTCAGCAAGTTATCTGAGGAACTATAACGCTTAATGTCACCTGGGGGTTCATGAATATTCATGTCTGTCATGAATATGTTCATGAATATGTCCAAACTAAATACAGTTATGGTTTTGAAATAAGTAAATAAGTCACAATTTGAGTATCTTTTATGTTTAATAAACACTGCCAATTTCCGCCAACCTCTTCACATAGAGCTCTCTTTAATTTGTTTTCCAGAACAGTAATAGCCAACTTCACAACGCAGTTTGCCTCAACCTAAGGTGCAAAATACAATTAAATAATAGCTTTTCAATCACCTAAAACACTTTCGACCCCGTGAGGGAAAACCTGACACCGATGCCAGTAACCAACCGAGCAGCCACGTACCAAACAGTGCAACTGCTGGAGAAACACAGCCTGCAGTGCTTTTAGGCTGTTGTCACACTCCTTCCCCAGTCTGCTTGTTTCTCCTCTCACAGCCCTGTGATCCCTGCCAGTGAACGCTCCACAGGCCTCCCGCCTCCCCACGGTCTGCACCCCAGACTGCCGTCGGCTCCAAGCTGCTCGGTGACCACGCCCCCCCAGGCCCGGAGTCTCCCCGCTCCCACACGAGCGGCCCGCGCGAGCAGGAGCCGCTCCTGGCGCTGGCTGAGCCCCAAGCAGCGGCACCGCCGCTCGCCTCCCCCGGGCCCACCACCCCGGCACCGCCGGCCCCGGGGCCGCCCCGCCCCCCGCCGCCGCCGCCATTGGCTCCTCAGCCTCACCCCGGGCTGCTGATTTGCTGCTTGGGCTGTCAGTCAAGTAGCGCGCGGCCCGCCCTGGCACGGCCGCCGTGCGGGGAGCCCTTCCCGCGCGCCATGCCGGTCTCCCGGAGCGCTTCCTGCGCAGCCGCGCCGAGCGCTGGCCGGCGCTGACTGCGGACCGTGCTCCCGCCGCTCTGGGCAGCTGCCGCTGTGACCCGGCTGCCGGGACGGTCCCCGCGGGCCGGGGCGGCTGAGGGGAGAGCGCCCGAGGGGCCTGCGCCCGTGCAGAGCTTCACTGGGAGGCGCGAGGCTGAGCCCAGCGCACCCGCGGAGTCGCGGAGGGCTGGACCTAGCAGCGGCGCAGGTCAGTCGGGACGCGGGGAGGGACGAGATGGAGCGGCTGTGGCGGGCGAGGGCCGCTGCAGGGGCCATGGCGTTCGGCAGAGCCCATCCAGGCACCTCCCGCGGCCCGGCAGGCCGGGCAGGCCCTCTGGGGCAGGCCCCGGAGCTCATGCAGGGTCTCCTTGTAGAAACTTGCGTTTGGCCTCCTGCACGCCCCGGTCGCCCTCGTTCCGTGAGTCCCGCTGGCCTTCAGCGTCCTGGTGCCGCAGCGTGCGGAGACGGGAAGCTTTCCAGCTAGGCCCAGGCCTGCGGTGAGCGAGGACAGAGCCTGGTGACGACCTCTGCGGAGAGGAAAGGGCATAATACCCTGTCAGAGGGGTATTATCATCAGAATTCTGGTATCACTTGAGAGAGTGAAATCTTCAAGGGTGTTTCCTCTGAATGTCTACTATAGGTGGCAAAGAAACCTAAAGGTGAGGGTGACACCTTTCCACTTTCTGTTAATCCAGTTTTGTGCAGCCTGTAAGTAACAAACCATTGGTTTACCACAAAACAAATGTGGATTTATTCTGAATGGCCAGTGTGTTTTGACAGACAAATTCTGCTTATGATATAGTGCATACTGAAAACCAGTGTATGTTTCTTGTATGATCTTTTGCCTGTAAACGTGAGGAAGGTGTTCAGTAAGGTCCAAGATGAAGTATGACTAAAGTTTGTACTAAATAATGAAGTTTGTACTAAAATTTGAGTCCAAAATACTTTGCCATTTGATTTTATTGGAAGTTAGTGAATTCTTGTCAGACTTTTTTGGAGCTTTTATTGACATACAGTTTAGCAACAGTTGTTGATAAAGTTTTCTTTTTAAGACTAATGCTATTTTTATTCTTTTTGAAGACCTGTGTTATCAGTGTTTTCTTCTACAGATTCTTTTTCTGCTGCAGCTCTTCCTCAGCAGCAGCTTGTTTTTAATTTCTTAGATGTCCATCATGACTGGTTTATCTAATGATGTGGTTAGTAGGAAAATAACTGAAAGTGTCATTGCTGGCACTTAATTAGAGTAGTAAATAAGCTATTAAGAGGAGTAAAAATTCATGTCTGGTTTTTTTTTTTTAATGTTTGTTTATACTGCATGAAGTCATCAATTTCTGTTACTTGCTACGGGGTTAAATTCACATCTGTAAGATGTATAAATTAGTTCATTAAAAGGGCTTTTTTTTTTTAATTTTTGGTGGCAATTGAATAAACCAGTAGGGCACATAATCAAGAGTACTGGAGGGATTTGACACTTACATTTTAATTCTGGAAATTAGTACAGAAATAGATGATTATGTCAGTATTGGAATGTCTGCTTTGGTTGCTAGTGCCTCTAGCATTAGATGTTAGTAAGAATACTTTTTTTGGAGTTAGTGCTGTGTTGATGGTTGATTTGATGATCTTAAAGGTCTCTTCCAATCTTGATGATTTACACTTTTAGTTACCATGATGCTTGTAGTGTTCTCCATATCATAAAGTTTTTGACAGAGTCTGTGGATTGGAAAGTGGAATATGTTTAAAGCTATTATCTGTGAAGGTTTTGCAAGGATCTTATATTGCACTCTTTTTCTTGCCTACTAGTCTGGATTTTTTGGGAAGAGTCTGAAAGAGGTGGGGTGTTTGGGCCTTTTTATGTAGTGAGAGTTTGTGTGGATATCAATATTTCAAAAACCCCAGTGTTATGTATACATATTTGCAGTTTTTAAAGTAGGAATTGAGGATGTTTATTATTCAGTAGAGAGTATTGTGAAATTGCATTAATATGGGGCCAAGGCAACTGAAATAAGTCTGCTTAGCGTTTTGCCTCTATTTTTACATCCTTTTAACTCCTAGGCTTACCTTTGTTCAAGCTTGTGAGTTTTTATTTGTCAAGAACATCCTTTTCAGCAAATGAAAAAAATCAGTTTCTATTAATGTTGTTTTAATTAAGTAAATAACCAAAATTAGATATCTCTGTGCATGAATGTCAAAATATCTTTTACTTTTGTTTGGAATGTTGAAAACTGTAAAGTAGTAGCAGTGAACTTATGTGTATTTGAAGCAGCTCATGCTTACTTATCTCTTAGCTGATCTTAGAACTCTTAGTGTAGTAGTACATACTATACTATACAGACATATAAGATATCATGTCCTGAATTTATTTTTTTTTTAAATTAGTTTCTTAGGTAGTGGGTCTTCAGGTGCATGATGAATCTCCCCACTTATTAAAGGACTCCCAAGTAACTAGAATGGCATGCCTCAGTTCATGTTCGTAGAGTATTAGGGATTAGGTAGCTATATGGAGTATCAGTTCTGTGCAAAGGAGGGTGTTTAGATTTGGGAGGGATTTTTTTTTTGTGTGTGTTTGACAGCTCTGTTTGTCTCCTATTATATTTTTTTATCATTCACCCATGTCTGTAGGTGAAAACTGTAGGTTTAATTTCATTAGAAACTTCAGTGACTCACAGAAGGGTTTTGATACTTAAGGTCATCCAGGACAGGTAGGAAGTAAATGTTCCTGTAATGGACTAAATGAAATTAAACTAAAACTTTCAAATGGCTATTATTAGTATATAAAGATTTGATTGAACCCTTCATAGACTAGAGTAGGAAAGGTAATTTCTGTACTCTGATAGTTTTTGACACTGTTACTAATCCAAGGACCTTCTTTGTTCTTTGATATCAAATGCTGTGGTATAAGTCAAGAAGGACATTTAATCTTGTCCTCTGTTTAACAGTCTTTTATAGTCTTTTGAGGTGACAGTCTTGAGAATGGCTAAAATCTGCTACCTAGGGAATATTTGGGAAGGAAGGGAACAGGTTTATGGCTACATAATATCAATACCAAGAATATAGTATAAAATAAATGACTCTTCAATATATAAATCATCCAAGTGTAGAGAGTGATATTTGAGTCCTCTATTAACATATATCTGGATGTAGTAATAAAGTACATGGTTTTTCAGGGAAAAAACCCAAAATATTTAATTACATGTTCAAAATGTGAGATAGTGGGGATGTCTTATCTTACTATTTTAAACATATGAAAGTAGTTTCAAAGCCATGAAGTTCAGAGAGAAGGGGGTGGAGGAACAAAGAAGGGAAGAAGAGATAGTCAGCTTTTTGAATGAAAATTAGTTGTAAATTAAACAATAGACAAAATCAGTCAACAATTTGAGATTACAATTTAAGTACCTTATTACCCATGTGTTTTATTTCTTTATTGGTTATAAAGGCCTGCTCTTACAAAAATTTTTAAAATTCCACAGTGCTGTTGTTGCTTTTGGAATTTCTGCATTTATTCGGTGAAAACAGAAATCAAGAAGATATAAAGAAACAAATAAATTGTGTCCAGCTAACACTAACTGATAAGCTTTAGACATAAATACAGTTTCATTGAATTAGCTTGTAAGCATGGTGTGGTCCAATAATAATAATTAACATAATAAGAAGAAATGTGAATAAACTTTTAAATTAAAAGATAGCATTGTATTTAATAAGAAATGTTCTTCATACATTACCAATAAATTTATTCTGGATTAATGTCAGTCTAACTGAAGAATAAGCTATGATATATTACATTTTTGTTATCTTACTTCGTAAACCTTTTAGGTATTTAATGATTTTTGGGCAGAGAGAGCTTTTTAAAGACTCTCTAGGTAATAACTTTTTCAATAAAGAAGTTCACTGTGTTTGTGCCAGTTTAGCAATGTTTCCTCTAAGCTATATGGTCTCTGACAGAAACAAATGTAATCTATTTCTTATTCAGTCAGTGAGTGATATTAGTGCCAGCTTTCTCTGAGAGCCTGGTTTAAGAATAGGAAAGTAAGATCATTGCCCTGGATTTCAGGAAAACAGGCTCTGGCCTCTTCAGGGATCTACTTAGAAGAATCCCCCAGGGTCAGGCCCTGGAAGAATACAGCAAAGCTGGTTGATACTGAAGGATCACCTCCTCGGAGCTCAAGAGCAGTCCATCCCAACAGTTACGAAGTCAGGCTAAACTGCCAGCAGCCGTGCATTGATGAACAAGGAACTAGCTCATCACGAAACTCAGACATTAAAAGTAAATGTGCAGAAGCAGGAACAGGTAACCTGGGAGCAGTATAGAGACGGTGTCTGAGCATGCATGGATGTGATTAGGAAAATCAGACTCTGCCTGGAGTTGAATCTGGTGAGGAATGTCAAAGGCAACAAGAACTGCTTCTGTAAATACACCAGTAGCAGGAGGACTACAAGGGAAAATGTAGTCTCATGGCTGAATGAACAAGGATTGTGGAAAAAGCTGAGGTTCTGCAGGCCGCCTTTGCTTCAATCTCTGCTAGCAAAGACCTTCAGGAACTGTGGAACACAGGGAAAAGTCTGGAGCAGGGAAGATGTACACTTGGTGGAAGAGGTTTAGGTCAGAGAATACTTAAGTAAATAGGACGTAGATAAAGCTCTTAGGATGCACCGATGAGTGCTGAGGGAGCTGGCTGATACAACTGTGAGGACAGTCTCAAAAATCGTAGGACTGGGAGATTGAGGAACTGGGAGAAGTGTCTGTAGACTGGAGGAATGTCAATGTTCCGTTTTCAAAAGGGCAGGAAGAAGTACTCAGGGAACTCCAGCCTGATCAGCTTTACCTTGATCCCCCGGAAGGTGATGGAGCAGCTAATCCTGGAAACCCTTCTGAGACATGTTCAAGAAAGTGATCAGGAGTAGTCAGCATATTTACCAAGGGGAAGCCATTTTTGACCAACCTGGTAATTTTCTACAATGAAATTACTGGCTTGGTAGACAAGGGGAGGGAGGGCAGTAGATACTTGTATCAGTAAGGCTTTTGGCAGTGTCTCCTGTGACATCCTCATAGAGAAGCTGCTGAAGTATGGGCTGGGTGAGCAAATAGTGAGGTCAGCATAAAACATGCAGAGCAGATGGACCACAAGGAATGGCAATCAGTGGTGTGAAGTCTAGTTGGAAGCTGGTAACTACTGTTGTACCCCAGGAGTCAGTGCTGTGTTCAGCCCTGTTTAACATCTCCGTTAATGATCTGGATGATGCAATGTGTGCAGTTAGAAGATTATAATTTTGTCAGTTAAAATTAGTCTTTCACTGGAATACCCTAATGTAAATTTCACCGTAGCAAGGTCTGGTTCCCAAATGTTAACTATTTAGGAAAAACATCTGAATTCATGCAATGTTTCAGAGCATCCAGAAAGTGAATTTAAATTTTCAACCCAAATGGTAGTATGTTGTTTATGACTTAAAATGGAAGTGGACTCACTCACTGTATTGCTGCTGCACTTAATGAGGACAGCCCCTACAACTTGTTACCTCTCTTGGGCTGCAGAAGTTTTCTTTAGTATGATGTTTTCAAGCAGGCTGCTTATGCATTTTTGAGGTTTTTATTGGGTTTTCTTGGTCTGGGTTTTTTTTTTTTTAGAGGTAGGGTTGGGCTTTTTTTCCTTTTGACACCTATTAACACACATACTTTTTCACATAGGCCACTGAAGAGAGTCACACCTTTTCTGTTCCCCTCATTTTAACTAACAAGCATGCTCTCAACGTCGCCTGCTGTACAGCACTCCCTGTAAAGTTAAAAGCAGCAAATAAAAAAAATATATTAAAAATGGCCAATGTGTTGTGCTAAAAAGATGCAGGCTCATCAGTCAGATTGTGTGGTACATGCACAGAGAAGGTAGCAGGCTCACTGTTCTGTAGCTTCTTCAAGAGCTAAATTGTTCCTGCACCCATACAGCTGACTTATAACTACAAGCATCATCAGTTTGCATCTAAACTTCACAAAAATCTTCAGGAAAGGACGCTGTCTGTTTGTAACATGCCTCTCTCAGAGATGGGGTAGGGATTTTTTGATTTGGAGGTGGAATACAAGAACTTTGGAATTTTGAGTTTATTTCAGACTCTTTTCAAAAGTTTCAAAACTAAATCCAAATTTTTCAGAGTAAGGGTGAAAATTAAGAGAAGTAAAGAACCTTGAGTTAGAGGAAAAAGAGGACATACACAATATAGGAAGAAAGAGGAATTACAGCAGCGACGCAACTCTAGATTCAAGGTTGATTCTGACTGGGTCTGGGCACTTCCTCCTTTTCCTGCAAGGGAGGACTTGAGGAGGTTTTTGGCCTTTAGGAGGAAGCTGAATTGAATGCTGCTAATATTTATTGTGTTTGTATCAGTAGCTGCCTGGGAACAATGTCCCTAAAAATCCTGTTTCTGACACCCCTTATCTCCACTCTTGGTTTTTGCTAATATTGTGAGTGAAGTTAGAAAAGAAAGGAGTTAATCAAAATTTAAATTCTAAGAAAACTTGAAAAAATACATTCAAATAATAGTATTCAAAAGTAATATTAATTCTCTAGGCAGAGAAGCAGACAAAATATATCACAGGAGGGATTTGGTAAGGAGGAAAAAGTTTTCCTGAAAAGGAAATTAATATAAGGCCATGACACTGTGAGGCATAACTAAATCACGAAGGGAAATCCACACTGGAATTGCAGAGGGATTTCAGAAGCTGTAACAGCATACAACTCAGGCTACCTAGCAAGGAAATTATTATCCCTCTTCTAAACTGTTACTTTTAATACATGTATACAACCATTCAGTGGATTCTAAAATGCTAATGAAATGATAGGATTGAAGAGAAGTGTGGTGGAAGTGTATCAGTCTTCCCTTGTGTGCTTAAAGTTACCATAATTACCAAGTAATAAAATCAAGGACTGGGGACACTGAGCACATCTAATCTTCCCAGCACCCCTTTTAGTCATTTTGTTATGCCAAACATTTCGAAGTACAGTCATACAAAAAAAGCTAAAAGTAGGAAGGAATTGCATACTATTACTTATTTAAACAGAGTAGCCTCTCACTTGCAAGTCTGAGTGGATCCTACAGTGGACTTGTACAAATAATTCTTTTCTTTTAATTTTTTAAAGACAGCTAAAAGTTTCATTATTTGTATTTGCAGTGTTGTGGTGTTTTGCTTGCACATTCAGCACGTTGAGTTCTTGCCAGTTTAACATGCAAAAACAGTTCAACAGAAGTTCAAATGAGTCCTAGTGCTAATCTGTAAGATAAGGACAGAATACATACACAGTAGAAGGAAAATAGGAGACAGCAACTGTAGCTGTCAAAAGTTACATTACCTTTGGTTTTTATAGAACACAAGCCTGAAAAATGAGATATCTATGTCAAGTAAAGTACCGATCTTTATCCTTAAACCAGTGGAGAATTCTTGATTTTAATTAGATCCAATCATTCATAAGTTATGCCATATAATACAAAGCCAAGACTTAAAATGTAGAGTGAACAGGCTTGTTTTTTTTATTGATGCAGGGCTTTCTTGACTGTAGCAAATCATAAATATATAGAGTCTGTAACAACATTTTTTTTACATAGAGCCCTGCTTTTGGTACAGATGTGGACAGGGGTTAATTATGACTTAGTTATGCATTTAGGACAGATTTTACCATTCTCATCTAATTAAGTATTTCTAATAAAAGGTTAAAGGACCTTACGTTCCTGCAGTGCAGTATCTTGGATCAGCATTGCTACACTTGCATATCGCTGAATATTCATGACTGTGCAGTTGGTATGCATATGTATGTAAAAAGGAAGAAAGTTGGAATAAAATCTGGGCAGTGACTGTGTTTCACAAATGATAAGCATAAGGTGTTTAATGCAAAATTGCAGGGTTCTGTCATCTGTGGTAAATTGTATCTGTGTATATAAAGTAGGTGTTTCTTCTGAATCCCTTGTATGTATCTTCTCAATCTTCATCCTGGCATCTCCATACTTATCTGGTGATCCATTCACATGGATCAGACAGGTAGGAGCAGAACAGAGACACAGAGCTGTGAAATGAGAATTTAAGTTAGATGACTTTTTGTTTGTTTTTTAGGTAGTTTTGAATGGAAGAACGGTAAGGAGGGGCATGGAAAAGATGCATAAAATTGGGATTGACGCTGCGCTTGACAAATAAGGTGATGTGAGATACAGTGCCCTTACAACAATTAAATGCAGATGTTACATATATCATGAGGTATAAGACCAAGTTTTCAGAAAAGCAACAGTAACCAGCAAAGGAAGAGTTACGGCTATAACTGCCCCACACTGTGCTCAGAACTGTGCATTTGTGTTCTGTCATTGGACAATTCTGAAATGGAGCTGCATAGCTATGCCACCATGTGATCTTTCACCTGCTTTACACAAAGAATGGCACTTTTACTAAGCCTTGCATTCTTTTCACTGATACACTATGCAATGCAGTATTACCTAGGCATCCTTTTACCAGAACCTCATCCTTACCATACCCAAAATGTCTTCAAATACAAGAGTCTCCCGGTGATGACCATTTGTTGATCACATCAGTAGTCGAGACGTACATTTGTAGCACAAGGGATTCTTAACTTTGCTTAGCTTTTACACCTCCTGATACTAGTTTAGTCAGAGATGTTGGCCCTTCCTTGCAAGGGGCTGTTTCTTCCCAGCTAACCATCACAATTGCCACTCTGTTCAATTACTTCAACCAAATCTCTCTTCACCATTTTAATTTATCAACAGTAAAGGTAAGGCACTTCTCCAAATAATTCCCATTACCTAGTTCCAAAGAAAAAAGAATATATTGTGTATTAGGCACATATTTTGCTCAGCATCTTGATCAAGGAATTTTTAACCATGTTTTTTGGAAGTCTTCAAGTTACAATACAGCTTTGTGTTTTACATTTTTGGGGTTTTATCACTGATTTCTTTAAGAGGAACAGTAACTAGATTTCATTTAGTGTAATAGAGAATGAGAATTTATAAGTGGAACTGACACGTCCCTTTAGAGATGAATTTGTAATTTGATGTACTAAGGAGCAGGATGACAAAAGAGGAAATAAGATGGGGGAGGAAGAGAAAAAGGATATGGGATTAAGAATAATAGTGATTGAACATTAGCTTGTTACATGCTTATCTTCCTGTTTATTCCAATAAATGAAAATTAGGGCCATATCAAAAAAGTTGGTAGATGATGCTGTCTCTGGCTTCTATGCTACAAGGAATACAGATGTACTTTGAGGTTTTATAGACTTGAATTTAGCATCACAAATTTTAAAAGGTAGTATTTTAAATATTAGTTATGAGATAATTATCAGATCTGGTTGTTTGGATCTAATAGTCTTTCTTTTAAGAGTGCTGACTGATGACATGTTTGTGTGAAGTCAGTAGAAGCTTTTAGCATTCAGAGTATCTTTAGCAGTGACCAGTAACAGTCTTGGTTGCTAGTGTTCACTGAGGGGATGTGTTACACTGATGTGGGATTTTCAGTTTCCATCAAATGCTGACAGAAATGACTGATTTACAGCTTCTAACAGTGCAGCGCCTTCCTACTGCTCTTCATTACTGTTGTATCAATTCTGGCTCTTCTGAGCTGGTTTTCATTTTGTAACTTGAAGCCCTAATATTTTGATTCTGGCAGGTAGTTTATGGAAGATAAATCAATGAGCTATCATTATGTTTCCTTGCTGTCTCCAGGCATTCAGCAGTGGCTTATCTCTTGTATCTCATTTTATGGAATATAAGTTTACTGAGTTAAAATTGGAAAAGCAACCTATGATTTCAATGTGTCTTTGTCTTCAGTGTGGTCTTTGGACCTTAAATGTACCTGTAGCATTTAGGATTCTGGGTTTATTTTCTAGTTGCTCACTTAACTTCCGTAATTAAATTCTTAATTTTATATATGGGATTGATTTATTACACAGTCATTAAGTGTTTTCCTTGAATTTGTCTATTTTGAGAAATAGTCCTTTCTCCCCGGAATATAAGAAATAAATAATAGTTTCTGTGATTGCAGTGTGTTACTGACTTTTCAATTAGTGTTAGTAGTTATTCCAAACAGTTACAGAATCAATTTATATTCTTTAGAAAATGATAGGTATTTGTCTGAAGTGTGTAGAAATCCAGACAGTAATACAAAATCAATCTTTTTTAAAGTTATTTGAGGTAATGATATAGTGATAAGTTAATTTTACAGTGATTAAGAGACAACACAGTTGGGGCTCCCAATTAGACTTTGATCTGAGGATATTTCTCTCTGCACTTGATAAGCAAGAAAGAGATGAGAATTAATGGTAAGACATGAGGCTTTGAGCAGCTGGGGTCCATGTTCTCTGTTATGAAAGTTGGTGTAAAGGAAGGTTTTAAAATTAACTGAATATGTATCGTTTGATTTCTCATCTTTAAAATTTATTGATTTTAAATTGACATCTAAAATATCCTCTGCTATTGAAAGTACCTAAAAAGAATAGTTAAATGGTATACATTTTCACAAAGAAAAAAGAAAAACACCCCACATAAAAAACGTCTCAGCATTCTTGTGATGGGTGGAAAGGTAGTTTTCATTGCTATCTGTTGATACCCTAACTTTATGGTAGTAGACCAAGGGTATGGCTTGCTCTTCTGCTCTAACATTGGCAATGCTGAATGCACAATAGCAAATGTATTGTAGCTCCTGAAGGAAAAAGGAGCTGTGTGTTAGTGTTATCTCCAGAGGGAAGATGATTTCTAGCATGCCCACTCTATGTACTGCTTCCCCATGCTTGGACCACTGATCTGAATGCTGGGACTTGGCAGAATCTAGTCTGTTGAAAAGACTGAAAAATTGTTACCTTTAATGTATATCTTGTTTGTTTCTTTGTGTTGAGATAGTTTATAGTAATAAACTAAAATAGTAATAGTGAATGTTAAAAGATTGACTTTGTATCTGGAATTCTTCCATGGCCTGGTAATTAAAAGAGTTGTCCTGGGAGAAGTAATACAACATGATTAGCAATTAATATAAAGGAATAGCATAGGAATGTAAGAATAAAATCAATGACTCTGAAGAACAAAATAAGTTTCAATTTACAAAGCACAAGAATCAATGAAAGGGTCCAAAAATCTGAGTAAGAGGAGGCACAAAGGGATAAGTCCATTATCCACGTCTGTTATTAAATAAGAAAGGAGAACAAGTAACAGACTTTCAGAGACTGATTCTTTCCTTCATACTTTGTAAAAGAGATAGATTGCAACCTGCTAGTTTCATAAAATTAATCTTAGACAGGAAATAAGAGTGGAACCAAAGCACAGAAAGAATAGCCTAAGGAATCTTAATATAGATGTGCTCAAGTGGCAAATCCTAATAAAATTCATCCTAGAATGATTGAGGAATTAGGCACCACTGATTTTATTTATTTATTTAATATCCCAGAGGGTGGAAATAGCCAGCAAAATGGGTTTGTGTGTATCTGGTTTTGTGCCTCTTTATTCTTCTGTTAAGAGAATTATTGAAGCTGTCAGTTTTGATTCCAAATAAAGGTTCAGGAGTAAATAGTTTAGCAATTAATTTGTATCTAATGATGTGTAGAAGAGAGATTGTAAAACAGCCGGTATGGTTTGGTGAGACCTGTTTGTAAGAAACCTCAATATTTTTATCTTCTAAATAAGAATAACAAGTTTAATAAGAGGAAAACTTTAGGTACAATACAGCTTGATTTTAATAAAATCTTTTTCCCTACATGAGCAAACTATGGAAACGTAATATCAATATTGTTTCCATTAGATGTTGATGTTATCAGCAGCAAGTTGAAAGATTGCCTTTACAGAGTAATTATATATAGTAGCCTGTCAAGATGAAAAGGCATTAGTGAGTCAAATGATGGAAGAGAACACATACTTAGAAAAGTTACTGATGATACAAGCTGGAGCGAGGTTGAAAGTTTGGGGTTTTCTTTTTTCCTTTGTTTTAAACATAAGATCTGAATCCAAAATACTCTTGATGAGTTTGGAAAGTCTGAAATCAACAAGATTTAAAACAATGCAGGCAAGTATGAAACACTGCATTTAACATGAAAAACTCAAAATACATTAATCCAAAACAGGAAATAATTATTCAGATAGAAAAATGAGAGAAAAAGACATGAAGATATAGTAGATCTTAAGGTAAATTGCTGCTGGGAATAAAGTTGTTGGTCTGTTGTGGATTTTGTTCGGGTTTTTGGTTTGGTTTGGTTTTTCATGAGGATCATACCACGCATGTTGTAGGAAAGCAGATATTGTCTAGTTTGGCAAATCTTCTGTGGGTAGTTGGTCCTCTCACATGCCTTGCTGCTTTTTGCCTTTGAGAAGATGCAGCAAAATGGAAATTTTTTTTCATTGCTCCTGTTTTCAGCTATGGAATGAAAACCATCCTGATTTGTACTAAAGACACTTTATACTGAATATGAGAAAAAGTGTCTTTGTAATTATTAGGGTCATAAAACACTGGAACAGACTATGTAGAAAAACCGTGGACTTAGCTTTCTTGGTAGTTAAACACCTGTGAATGTATTCTTGAGCCTGTGTTCGTGCTGCATTAGGATTTGGTGGTCTCTTGTAGTCCATTCTATCTTTCTGTAAGTCCAGTGTTCAGACTACATGTTTGGCTACACAGAAGAGATTGTATAAAAGAATTAAATCATAAACTCAGAGAAGTTAGTGGATGTGCTACTTACACATCCCAAATGTAATTTTAAGTTGAAGCAGTAAGGAAGAAATTTGTTTTCTTAATTTAATAAATATATTTTTATTTGGCTTCTCAAAAAGTGGTTTGACAAATCATACTTAAAATTATTTTAAGGCTTCTGCATATATGTCTATTTCTCATCTAATGATTATGCTAGGAAATCAGGGAATGTGATTGCAGTAGCTCTGAGATAGAACCCCTTGATTACACATCCACAATAGAAAAGCCTTGTGGAAAAAGTGGCACCCAAGAGGTTACTTGGATTTGTATATTTCTGCTGGTAAAGTTTACAGACCTGTAAATTTAAATGTAGAATTTTTGTGGGCAGAATGCATTGACAGATATGCCTGATGGTAATACATCTCCTACTGATAGTCCCAGAACAGGTCAATAATAATGCTTGTATTGATAGCAGCAATGCAGGAGATGTTACTTGGTATTATAGCTAAAATCCATGTTATCCCCTTAATTATAATTACATTAATATTGACAGGCTGTTGACAATACTCACATTACTATTGATAGATTTCTGTCAATAACATGTTTCCAAATAAAATATATTCATTCATAATTTTTACAATGCTCAATAACAGCACTAATGTATACCAGAAGAAATTCCTTTTCCCCTAGTGATGTACAGTAGTTTTTTTTTTTTACTGTACAAGTGGGATTGTTTGTTTGGT
This sequence comes from Aphelocoma coerulescens, assembly GCF_041296385.1. Taxonomy (NCBI): domain Eukaryota; kingdom Metazoa; phylum Chordata; class Aves; order Passeriformes; family Corvidae; genus Aphelocoma; species Aphelocoma coerulescens. Next base: position 137,204,968 of record NC_091015.1, on the reverse strand, counting down.
TAAAAAAACCAAAACAGACAGAATGTAGGTTATTTAAGAAAGGAACATTTTAGGGTTTTTTGGTTTGGTTTTCTTTTCTGCAGGCAGTTAGTTTTTTTTTCTATACAGTATCTTTGACAGTATAAAATAAAGGGAGAACCTTACAAGTAGCAGCCTTTACTCTTTTGTCTTAAAGAGTATTTATATAAAAGGTTCATCACACATTGAGTTTATTATGTATCTGAACATTGATACCTGTCCCTTTCATTACTAGGTCTGTGATTCTGAGTTCTCATGTTTTAAGCAACTTAAAATAAGAGAGTTAAAACAGTAAGGATTTGACAAATAGAATGTAATAAAGAAACATGGAGAAAAAACAATATTCTCTAGATTTTGTGTAGCTCAGCAAAATATAGACTGCAAAACTAACATCTAAAAAAGTACAAGGTAAATGTCTTAACACTTATGGGGTGTGTTTTTATCTAGTTTTAAGATACTATAGTTCTCATTTCTTTCTACTGTAGTACTACTGTCTGTGAAAAACAACAAATTTCTCAAAGGACTTTGTATAGAAGTAATTTTGAAGGGGAAATTTCCTATGATAGCAAAATTGAGATTAAAATTTAGGGCTCTTCTCTCAAGGAAACAGTTGCTCTTATTCAGATCATTAGGACATTTGCAGACATTTTCATAGGACAATGCCGATTTAAAACTGTCCCTTTTAATATTTGCCTGTAGGGAGTATGCATCTTCCCTATAAGTGCAATAAAACCTTAAATCAGTTCAGAAGAAAGCATAGTGGATAGCAGAACACTAAGCACACTAAAATGTGCTTACACATTAAAATCAAAATTATATGAATATAATCTTCAGGTAACTTGCAGTGTCCAGTTAACAGCCATGGCCTATGGCAAACTTTAAGTGTTCTTATCAGGAAAGAACTTCAGAACAATGCCCAGATTTATTGCTTGAATTGAGAACACTTAATTGTTCATCAAAAAGAAAGCGCTTGCCTTTTTTTTTTTTTTTTTTTTTTTAACATAGCAATGTTACAAACATAATTTAAAGGATAGCATTGTTATTGTTGTTTGGTATTCTTCCTTTTCCATATAGTCTATATAAACGTGACTAAAAGTTGAATTGATTTGATAGCTGGTAATTCAGGAAGAGATGTTAAACACGACACCATTAAACAGTATATATAGTGTTGATTCTGATTTTGTTAAAAAAGAAGACTTGTTGATGATTTTACAAAATTTCAAAGGTTAACTAACAGTGGTTGTGCTTCTTGGGCATGTTGTCTCAAAAATGGTTCCCATTTTCTGTTTACAAAGTTCCAGTGCACTCTGACAGATTCACTGAAGTTATTTCGTTCAAATACAGTTCTGTATAGGATCATGGACATGAAAAAAAAAAATTATTATCACAAATCAATTAGATTCTGCAATGAGGCAATGGGAAGGTCAAGCTCCAAGTCCCAGAGAAGATCTTTATAACATTTAGTCTACCTTCCTGTGAAATTTGGGAATAAATTAATTGTTAAAGCAGATAGGTTCAGGCATCATTTTGGTCAAGTTTCAAGAATTTCCAGGGATGGAGATTTCAGTCCCTGTAGGCAAAATGTTCCAGCTTCCTTGGGTCCAATTGGAATTTCTCATGTAGTGACTTAATACACAGTTGTGTCTCTTTCTTTCATTGCATCTCACGGAAAACTTTTGACTTAATCTTCTCTGCAACCCTTAGAAAGTAGTAGATTACTCATAGACCACTTCTTAGCTTCCTTCTCCTTCAGGCTGAACAATCTGAGTTCCTTCAGGCTCTTCTCATATATCAGGACCTGGGATTCCCTGATGGTATTAGTACAAAAACTCTTTTCAGTTTGTTGGCATTTCTTTTGTACTATTTGTAGAAAAGAAGCAAAACTGGACTTAGTATCCCAGGTGTGGACTCACCAATGCCAAGTGGAGGGTAATAGGCACGTTTTTCAGTCTGCTGGCTAGTCACATGCTAATATGCTTCAAGGATGCACTGGTGGCTTGTGTTCAGCTTGCTGCCTGTCAGAATCCCCACATCCTCTTTTTCAAAGCAGGAATGCAGTCATACAGGCTCCCAGCCTATGTGTATTTCATGATCCATCATAGGCCTGTGGATTTGACCCATTTTTTTTTGTCTTCAGGAAGTTCCTGATGACTCATTCTTCACTTGCTCAGGTTTCTTTAGATAATATGGCTATAATGGGGGAAAATATCTGTACAGATTTAGTCTACCTTATTAATGAGAAACCTACAATAGAAATTGCTCATAGCACTTGCAGTAATGGAAAACAGTTAAAAGAGATGGTTGAACTGATGTTGGAAAATATTCTTAGTAGATGGATCACGGAAGTTGTTTGATAAGACACCCCTTTTGAGTAACTAGCATTTTTAAAGAGGTTTTGTGTGTTGGGAATTGCGTAGAACACTGGAAAGAGGAGTGCAAAGTGAATTGAGTAGAAGAGAAAGTCAAGATATTAGACTTCTAGGGGTTATGAGTGAAGAATCAGTGACAGGTTCCAGAGCAGATGGTTATCAAAGGCTCTGGTTCCTAAAATGGTAGTGGGGTGAAAAGATGACGGATAGGAGGGTGGGTAGTCATTGGTGCTGGAGTTTTTGAAGTGATGCAGCAAAATCCAGTAGGGGTTGAATTGACCCTTTGATCATAAATTAGAGGATGGAATTTTTTTGGATCATACTGGAAAATATTTCCTGTGCTTTGGTTCCTGCTACAGAAAAGACCAAGTGTGAGTGGTACAGGCTTGGATATACACCCTTTGTATCCTGGTTTTTCCAGCCAGTGTGGGTTGATGCAATGAACCCCATAGCTGTTTGCCCAGAGGAGGGGGCCTTATAGTACCTTCAGCCATGTTTTGCCTGCTAATAAGGAAGGAGGAGTTAAAAAAAATTGAGTGGTGCTATTGTATGCTCTACCCATGCAGCAGTCTTAGTTAATTGGAAACTACTGTTATACACCCTACACTAACGACAAAATTATATTTACTTGCAGTGATAACCAATTATAAGTATGGAAAACAGTAGGAAGGCTACTGATGATGTTTTATACTGTGTTTTAAAACTTCTGGGGTGTTGTGTTTCAGCAAACATGGTTGTTCATTTGGAGGATTTTATTTTTAGTATTCTTGGCATCATTAGAAACCATTCCTACCAAGATCCTCTACAGCATCTTTTACTCACAGTAATCTTGTATATGTTATAAGATTTTTCTCTTATAAATAAGATTTTGAGGCACCACCTCCTATTCTTTCTGCACAAGGCTGTGGACTCCTTGCGGGTCTGTCATGCAAAGAATCTGGTTTAGAAAGTGAAATATGTTGCATACTATCTGAAATCACTTCTGAATCACTTTGGGGATTTTGTATTGACAAAAGGAAGCAAAAATTGGGTTACCCCACAATTTTGCATTGAGGTGTTATCCATATTTTGCTGTTGCAATTTGTTGCATTTATTTTCTCAGTCACAGAATTCCAGATGCAACAACATTTAAAAGAAGCCATTTAATTTTTTTTTTTCTTTATAATGCTTGAGCAAGAGGAGTATGCATTTCTTGAATTTGTTAGTATGCATTAATCATCTTGCCTGGAATTGTTATACAACAAGTAGCATGATCCCACAATCCTGTCAAAAACACTCTAGAAAATATATGCAGACTTCAGTGAAGTAGTGTATGATAATTTATGTCTGAATGCTGAATATTTCTTTAATCTCATATGATTTTTCTCTAAACGACTCACTGCCTTGAGAAAGTTTTATTCATTCCCACCTTAATTTTCATCCATATCTTTATGTAGTTCCTAAATTTGTCAGTATTTCTAAGGTTTTGCTTTCAGCTGCAGCTATTGAAGTATTCATATGGCAACACTTCGTCTACCCCACTGTTCTTTTGGTTAGTGTGTTCATTTTCCCTATTTCTCCATAAAACACCAAATAGTCTTACAGTTCTTATTTCTGATCTATTTTAAGGTTCAATTGAATATTACAGTTATGCCCTGCAATATTTTTTTAAATGCATATATGCATACATTAATATGTATATGTATATTAATCTGTGGATTTTTCTAAATATCTAGATGATGTTGAACACTTGTTTATAACCAAATGTTAACTGTTTGTGAGAAATAGTCAAGTATAATTTCTTTTGATAATGAGATTTTAAACTAATTTAAATGTATACTAATTTTATATTAATGTAAAGCTTCCTGAAAGGAATTGTGGCATATTACTAACATATTTATAGAGCATTCTGAGAACTTTGTTATTTCTTGTTTACTGCTGGTATATTACAACTTTGTTATCTTTAATAAAATAGAAATAGGAGATGTTCCATTATACTAATACCTATTTGTGTTTTATTTCTAGAAAGTTTTTTTGTGAAGAAATGGCCTCCAGCATTGGAAATGAAAAGAGTGTGAATCCTGTGCTCAGAATAAGTCAACTTGATGCTCTTGAATTAAACAAAGCCCTGGAACAACTAGTGTGGTCCCAGTTTACCAGCTGTTTTCATGGATTTAAACCAGGGGTGTTGGCTCATTTTGAACCAGAAGTAAAAGCATTTTTATGTCTTATATTATGGAAATTCACTGTCTATTCCAAGAATGCAACTGTGGGACAGGCTATTCTCAATATTCAATACAAGAATAACTTATCTCAGACAGAGAAATACCAACCTCTGAGCAAACACCAGAAGTTATGGTATCTTATTTTCACTGTTGGTGGAAGATGGTTGGAAGAAAGATGTTACGATTTATTTAGCAATCGTCAACAGCAATCTTTCAGCAAAATTAAGAGATATATTGGTTTTGGATCTGGACTTCTTAAGCTTTGTGGACTTCTAAATTTTCTGATTTTTCTTCGTAATGGAACGTTTGCAACACTTACAGAACGCATTCTAGGAATTAGGTCAGTTTTTTCCAAGCCGCAAAGTGTTCGTCAGGTAGGATTTGAATACATGAACAGGGAGCTCTTATGGCATGGCTTTGCTGAGTTTTTGATATATCTGCTACCACTCATTAATGTACAGAAACTGAAACTTAAAATTTCTTCTTGGTGCTCACCTATCACAGGTCTTTCCAGTAGTGAAAACACATTAGCGGCTTACTGCAGGGAATGTTCACTGTGTGGGGAATGGCCTACCATGCCACATACCATAGGCTGTCCACATGTCTTTTGTTACTACTGTATTAAAAGTAATTTTATATTTGATATGTATTTTACATGTCCTAAATGTGGCTCAGAGGTACACGATCTTCAGCCATTGAAGTATAAAATTGAAATGACAGAATTACATGTCTGATATTAGGTTGATTAAGTTTTATGCTGACATGATATATATTGAAGAGATTAATGGAAGAATTCAGGAATTATTGGAAGCAGACTGCTTAAAGATGATTTTGGAGACTCTGTAATTGCAACATACATTTTTATGGTCTTAGGTTTTTATTGGGTAACAGTGCCATAATGGCTACCCCACTTGGCAGGTTAGCGGAAGGTAGTTGGATTTACTCTGGGTGGTGCATGGTGGAAACAACAACATTCTCAGGAGGTTCAATAAGAAATTTTACTTGCCAGCTTTAGAACATGCCAGTTGAATAAGGCACTTGGCAAACTTTGACTTAGAAATCTTTAACTTGTCCAGACACAGTGCCATTACCAACTTAGCTAGTAGTGGGAAAGTTGTTCTTTTCATGCCTGAAGAATAATTTTAAATTTGAATTCCCACTGTGATGTTACACTAAAAAAAAAAAAGTGTAAAGAAGGTGTAAGCAAAACAGTGCACCTTCTAGACCTTGATGAGATGACAAGTAATTTTCTCAGGCAACTACATCTCTGATCTTCAATTGCATATATATTGCCTTCCACCTCTTCCCTCAAAAGCTGAGGGATGAGACCCACCATCCTTGGAATGTGGCAGCTGTTCAGGGTAACCCACATTCTTCTGAGCCAGAGACGCTGAAGAAAACTTCACTCACAAGATGTTGTCTGTAGGAATGGCCACTCTTGTTTTTCTGGTGTGGTCAAGGTGGGTGCCAAATCTCAGTGTTCACTTCCACACAGAAAAAGATCAAACACAGTTATGTGCATGTTAACATATTAAAATAGGTAATTTCCTGCTTTTTGCTTTTACTGTTTGCTTTCTTAGTTGGCTTTGCACTGTTTTAATTGTTCTAGCAATTTATCTATTTATACTCTTCAACTTGATTTTATAAGATTATTTTCTTTTTAATTGCAGTCCTTTTTTAGCAGGAAGTCTTATCCAGAAGAGTCTCATTAACGCAAAAATACATTGCATCCTCTTTTGAATCTTAAATTGTCAGAAACATACAGTTAAATTGAGTAAATAGCTTTATGGTGACTCTGTTCTTGATTGCCAATCATCAATAGTCAGTCCCAAAAATAGGGTAACAGCTGATTGAGTATCTTTGATCTACTTTTATGTTTATTACATTCTTCATTCTACATTCTGATTAAAACAACCCACCAGCCTATTTGTTTGAAGATCTTAAATTCTAGGTTTTGATCTTTAGAGTGACACACAGTGCTTTCATCTGATGTAATTAAATATAGTTAGCGGGTGGGCAGCCCAAAACTTCATTAATTCTGCTACTGTTCTGTGAGTCAACGGAGTCTTCAGAGCAAGTGCTTCCAGATACTGTGCTGCAACATGATTTGCTGTCAAATGTGTGTATTAGCAGCCTGCCACATTTCTGTTATTTGCTGTTGCAATTAGAACCAGCAGGTGCAAATCCATCTTTATTAGAGTATCAAAACTGACAAGTCATTTGGAGAGCATCCTGAAGTCACTTCTTGATCCTGAAGGGATTTTATATGGATTGTCCTTCCACATCACTTAATAGCTTTTCCCAAAGAAATGTATTAGCAACCCTGACTTCAGGGTGATCTGATGTGTCCAGAAACATCATCAGCATTTTTGGTACTTCTGTCTTTAACTGTCCTTATTAATTAAGACTTGTATGCATCCAAAATCCAGTGTTTGTAGCTTACAATCATAGCAGACCTTTGTTTGCTGTGGACTCTTCATTTATTCTGAAGTCTCAGAGCAATATTTTGTCAAAAGAGCATGGATTCTCTACATTGGCCTCTATTAGGTGTCATGTCCTTCTTATATGGGAGTTAGCTTCTTTCCTATTTAGAAATGGTTTATTTTCCTGAATATTTGAAGAATGTTATCTTCCTTTTTCATTCCACCTCCCTCTGTCCTGCTGTTTGATGTGCGTAAGCTGTATGAATTTCCTGGGGTTTGTTTTGTCTCTTGCAGCTTCATGCAGGTAAAGTTTGTATTCTGTTTTTCATCCCTGTTACACTATCAATACAAAACCTGTTTCCAGCAGTTTAGTACCTCTGTTGTACAGCTGTTTTCTGCTGGCTGTGCTGTATTGGACTTTACTGTTGGAGTTTTTTTATGGAATCAAACTTTTAATACTTAACTTACTTACCAAAGCATTGGTCTGCTTCTGTAGCACCTCCTTATGACTGTGTTGGGTTTGTAGCCCATAGCATTGTCAAAGTTTGTAAAGTTTGTGTCTTGCAGCATAAACAGTTTTTGTTACCCTAAGATCCTAGATCTTAATGTGGGCTTTAGTTCTTTTAATTTCCATGCAAGTAAGCAGGTACCAAGCTTCTCACAGAAGTAGGTGTTTTGGGAAAAGAATGGTTGTTTATGTCAAATACAGATTTGTGTTTTTTGTTTTTTTTTTTTAATCTACCATATGGTAAAGCCTTTGCTCAGTTGTTGTCACGGCTGAGATTAATGAGACCAAGGTTCCAACTTGAGTATTGAGAAGCTACTTGCTACCAGCTTAGCCTTTTAGTACTTCAAAATCAATATTCAGCATTTTTCTGACAGCACTTTAAAATTAAATATATACTTTTTATAATATTTTAATTCTGTTTTGTTGTGTCTTGTGATCTATAAGCTGCCGAAGAGTCTTAGTTGAAGATATTACACGAAAAAAAAATCAGGTAATTTGTAGACTAATCAAAAGATAGTTAGTTTTACATATTAATTGCCTTGATAATTTGTCCTCATAAGCGTTATATTTTTTCCAGTTAAAACTCTACTTTAATAAAGGACTGCTACATCTGGTCATGCTTCCTGCAGTAGAGAGAATAAAATTTATTTTGGAATGTTAATCTTTAAATGAAAGGGGGTTAGTATTCAACTACCATTAGACTGTACGTATGTGCATCAGCGAAAAGGACCAGAATGTCTATTCAGTCTTGGATAGGAATTAGAGCCTTGTATTACCAATTTTCTTGGTGCTGTGTTGAGTTTGTGTGCTACATGAACATTTTCATTATCAAAAATCAAAAAATGAAGATATAAATGAAACAGACTAATTACATTAATAAACATACTAGAAAAATTTTCATATCTTCATTTGAATGAGAATTACCGGTTTCCACAAGGTGTGATTCAGGAGGCATTCAGATGAAAGGAGTCAGAGAATGCTGATTCTTACTTCCACACACTATCACCATTCTGTGTACTCTCTATGTTTGAAGGGAGGTCTTATATAAGTAATTTTATAGAAGACTTAAAAGTGGGAGTTTCTGTAAAAGAAATGAGAGGGATAGTATTTGGTTTCTGCCTTACCTGGAAATATTTATTTTTTCGTAATTGTGATATATGATGGACAAGGATGATCTCAGCCTTAGTAAAGAGACTATGTGAAGACAGATGAAAGATACGTATTTCCTAAATACAATTTATTATAATGTCCTTATTTCAGAATACTAATACAATTGTTATCTGGGATGTGTCATTCTTATGAAAACCAAGTTGACAAATAAATTATACTTTTTAACAGGAGGTTCTGAAGTTTGCCTTTTTCTTTTCTGCAGAGTTTTTCTGCAAGGGTGGTTATTTCTTACTCAGTGGGTGACTTCATACTTTGCCATTTATGAGACTAAAATGCAAAGTGGGAAACTAGTTTAGAGTTCTCTTTAAAACTTTCTTCAGTTTTAGGTTTAAGCAAATTATCTTTTTCACATTTCTTCTTTTGAGCACATTAGTCATAGCTGTTACACTTTGCTGTGTGTTTGCTAGGAAGCTGTGTTGGCTTGTACTGAGAAGACAATATTGTGGCATGACTGGGCAAAGGATAGGGTCATGCTTATTGCCACAATAGATAATAAAACTGATGGTAATTTGCTTTTAATAAGAACAGTATGGTAGCCTGAAGTACTGCAAATCACAGTGCATACAACCAAAACAACAGAACCAGTTTCAAAGTGGTGCTTCAACCCTATACGTATTCCCAGGAAGAACTCTTAGTAGAATTGCTGAATAGATTACAGCTGCCTGCCTTCAACTTCCCAAGAGAGTTTTACATGCTGACAACATTAAAACATCCAACTAAATTATTGCCACAGTCTTAAGTTTCTGCCGTTCCAGGGGAGTCCACTTCCAAAGCGAGGAGCTGGCACAAGCCTGGCAGTGACCAAATAGATATCATTCAAGGAAAAGACATTTGTGGGCAGAATTCCTCTCAGGCTGGGACCAGATGAATCATAAACATGCACAGGAATACTTGTAGGGCATCTGTTGAAGCCAACTAGTCATCTTTTCTCTTCTCTAGAGCACACCTGGGGTTTTAGACTTCTCAGACTGTCTGTTGACTGCATACAAAATGCAGATAGGAGGTGTGGGCAGACTTGTGCAACAGCAGGTGCAGGTAGTTCTATGTCCTGTAGGCAGTTTTTAATAAGTACAAAATCCTTAGCTGCATACCTCTAATCCTGGGTCTCCTGAGAGGACAAACTGTTGCAAAGTATGATAAAGTTGGCCGGTGTGCTACCCTTCATCTCAAATCTATCTACTTTCAGGGACAAATTTCAGGGGGAAAAAAGGTTGTCAGTCTAGTAAATGCTCTGCATTAGGCTATATTGGAAGAGCTGTAGTGGAAAACTAATTATAGCATGTTGGAGTAGCTCAGGAGAGGGGGAAAAGCTGACTCTTCTCTCTTCTGCTGCTTTCTGTATTCATTGCAATATTCTGTCTAACTTCTTGACTGCAGAACTGCCAACTTACATTAACATGACCAAAGCATCTTATGTTCCCTAGCTTTTAGTCACTTGCCAATAGCTGGTGTGCCATCTTGTTTAAAGCCCTTACCTAAATAGTCCTTCAGGACACACTGTGCCAAGGAAATAACCCAAGATAGCATCTCCAGATTGTGCAATTGGCAAGGATACCCTTGATGCAATAACTGTTTCAAGGATAATCCTTGGAGATACATTGTCTTAATGGCAAAAAAAGTCACAGCTTACAGGTTCAGAAGTCTTCAAGTTCCTGATTCCCTAACAGGATTGCTCTCCTGCCCTCTAGTTAGCTCTCCTTTGTGGCTTGAAGACAGGGTGCAGAAGTGATCAGGGTTTACTGCCTAGAGGCAGGGCACTCCCTGGGGATAGGCCCCAGGAGTGTGCCTATTGCAGCAGGCAAAGACAGTAAATTGCATCTGTGGCAGTACTGACTCTTACATGGGAATGTGTATTACCTCTGAAGACTTGCAAAGAGTTTTGAAACTTGTCCTGTTTTAATTGAGGTTTACTGCCTGTTACATGGTTACGCTGAATGAAATCTCTCATAATGCACCCAGTTTTGATACAAGGTATTTAGTCATAGTTGTGCATGGTGCAGTAAGGGACAGCAAGCTTGGTATTCTGGATGCTGATATCCAGTTTCTCACTGGTGATCTTCATCTTAATTTCAGATGCATTAAACCACAATAGCACCTATGAACATACTGTGTGAGAGCAAATGATCTGGGTAGAGATGCATGGCTTATGACAAGGCACAAGAAGCAGTTTGCATAATGCAGACCCAGGGCTACTAGAGCTTTTCTTAAAATGCTTTAGTGTCTGTTTGTACTTAAATAGGTAAGTTTCTTACGAGTGACTACCATAGCCACAAAACAGTCTCTCTGTAATTAATAAAAGCTTCTATGATGTGTGTGCAGTATTTATTGGTAACTTCTAACTCCAGCCTCTTTTTATGCAGGCTGCTACTAAAGATTGTGAATCCCATGGATTGCTCGGCCTAATAAAGTGACATGGTTCGAAGATAGAGAACAAATAATGACCATTGCTTCAGGAAAGTTTTCATAAAGGCTCTAACATCTCCATGACTGCTACACTACCAAAAATAACAACCTTTCCCTGATTTATTCCATATTAAAAAGGTTAAGAATAGGGCAAAACTGGAGGCAGGTGCTGGACACAGGGATCAGAGCTCTAGAGGAATGTGGCTACAGGTTAGACAACATGAGGATTTCAGAGGGCCTGTTGTATGCAAAAACTGTGCACTCACTACTGTTCATTCCATATACAGAGGACAAAATGGTCCCATATTGGTGGTGTGTGGTATTTCTTCTCCAAAACAATGCTTGAATGGCCAGAGCATGCTGCAAGTGCAAGCATGAAATAGGGCAATTAGCCAAATGGCACAGCTTCTATTACATGTGTTGTGGAAAATAGGGTATTAGTTCAGTTGTGTTTGGCTGGTTGTCTCCAGGTTTAAGCAAACCTGGGCATTGCAGAAGGTATACATGGACCTGCAGCATGCCTTCTCTGTTACATCCTTTCACAATCCCTGTGGCTGATAGCAGCAACAGCAGTCACTATGCAACAATTTCAAAGGTAGTGGAGTGGCAAGGCACAAAAAAGTGCAGGTTGCTCATTGCATCATTGCTTAGTGCCACAAAAACTCCTCTTCATAAAAATACAAATTGGTCTAAGAAAAACTGGTGCATTAGCCATACTTGAAGAACCAATATAGATACCAGGACTTGGAGATTAGAAATATGAAGCAAATAGCACTTGAAAGTTTTTCACATACACAGCAAAACAGCTTTTGCTGAAGAAATGCAAAATGCATTAGTCATTAAGAATAGATATCTGCACATTTCCAATCACCTACAGCTATTCCTGGAAATACATGGCAGGATCAAAAAAGAAATAACATTCAAGCTGTGAAATATTTTTCTGAAATGTCTCAAGATTCTAAAAGAAATTAAAAGATTGTAGCAATCAAACTCAACTCTTGCTGAATGTAAGAATAAAAAAGGGTTTTTTTGTTAAATTCTTAGTTAGCTCCACTAATTAATTTGCAGGCGTACGACTTTCGTAAGATACATATGATTGTGAGAAGTTGCTTTTCACAATGAAATGATCAGTTCTTACACCTAAGCTATCAGTTTAATTTGTGCTTTAAAGAGGTTGTTGGGGAACATGCAAGAAAAAGCATGTAATTGATTTTCCATGATTACAGAGAGACGCTGCTTGCTTTCTCAGGACTGCTCATGAGCATGATGTTTTAGATCCACCTTTTGCAGCAGAACAAGTAATTTTTCGTAAAAGTATTCATTTTATTTTCAAATACATTAAAAATGGTTACTGTTAATATTGTCCTTTTTTTTTTTTTCTTTCTCTTATAGAATGGATGGAAATTTTAATTCTATTACAGAAATAAAAACCCCTTTTTGGCATTTTGTAAGTAGATGATAATCTGTTAGTGACTGCCTTTTCAGTAATGTGGTGGTCTAAATTCTGAATTCTATTATTTTACATCTGCAGCAACTGAAAGTATATTTTTTATAAACAGCAAACTTCACCTCATAAAAATTCATTACATAAGGGCATAAACAAGTACTTTTCCTTCCAGTCATTGGCGGTAAGTGATTCATCAGTTTTCCACAGAAAACCAATTTCATTGCAGATGTTCTGCAGACTCCCTGAATTGTAGAATCATATCATCCAATCCCAGCACAAGGAATATAGGAATTTTTTTTTAAGGGTGGAAAAAAGGCTGTGCTTAGTCTTTTTAATAGGATTGAATATCATTTGCTGTCTCATCAGTTTTGTGAAATAACCATAAAGTAATCAGCTTGCCATTCTTTCCTTTCCTGTACGGGCTATCAACTTACTCACAATGCTGATTTCATAGCAAGTGCATAAGTGAATAACTTGCAGGAGAGAAAAATCTTCCTTTGAGGTTAAACAAAATGTAACTGGGTTACATAGTTGTCTCTCCTCCTTTTCTTCATTCTTTCTCTTCTCCTTCCTTTCTTCTTTCTTGCTTTTTTCATTCCTTTCTTCCATTCTTTGCTTCTTGTTTAATACTTCAAAATATAGAAATTTCCCATAGTAATCAGCCACTAATTTTCATCATCTAACAAACTTGCCTTTTTTCTTCCTTAAAAAAAACCCAAACTAACTAAATTAGAGTTTACTTTTATAAGAACCAGTAATTAACTGGTTAATTCAATTCTGTTTTTACACAGTGAGCCAGAAATAAAGGATAGGCTGAAAAACTTCTTGCAAGTGTATGCAATTTTGTTTAATACTGTTCTGTATAGCATATAGAATCCACCCTACTATATTTCCACTGCATTAACTTATGTAGATACAAAATTTAATTCTGATTGCTGAAGGAGGGAAAGGAATATATTGAGATGAAAGTGAAAAGGTATGGAGGTTTGAAGCAGAGAGACCAGAATAGTAGCTGGCAAGCAGCAGGAACCAGAAAGGAGTTTGGGTTTTTTTCCAGTAGGAGGAATTAATTTTATTGATATCTCCAAGATGGGGTTGAATTTAGCCCTTAGAGAAGAAGCTGATAGTAGCAAAATGCACAGATTAAGTCTGCAGGTAAATGTTCTATACTGCTTTAAATCTTGCTGTAAGTCTTCTATTTTCCATTTTATTTTCTCCATTGCTACTATTCTCAACAGCATAGAGAAAACATTTCTCCAAACGTGTAAGTCAATGAGCTAAAACCAGCAAGATCCAATCTAGAATCAAAGAATTGTTTTATTTGTAAAAGACTTCTAAGATCATCAAATCCAACCCTTGCCTTGACACTGTCAAATCCACCACCAAACCATGTGCCCAGGTACCACATCTACAGGTCTTTTATATACCTCCAGGAGGATGACTCAACCACTTCCCCAGGTAGCCCAGTGCTTGACAACCTTTTCCCTAAAGAAGTTTTTCCTAATATGCAATCTAAACCTCCCCTGGTGCCAGTGACAGGGTGTGAGGAATGTGAGGCCAGTTCCTCCTATCCTATCACTTGTTGTTCAGGAGAAGAAACCACCCCGCTCCCCTCTCAGCCACAGCTTCCTTTCAGGGAGTTGTAGAATGCAAAAAGGTCCCCCCTGAGCTTCCTATTCCTCAGGCTAAACAATCCCAGCTTCCTCAGCTGCTCCTCATAAGAGTTGTGCTCCAGACCCCTCACCAGCCCTGTTACCCTTCTCTGGACATGCTCCAGCACCTCAATGTCTTTTTTGTAGTGAAGGACCCAAAACGAAGCACAGGACTTGAGGTGTGGCTTCACCAGTTCTAAACACAGGGGAACGATCACTGCCTTAGTCCTGCTGGCCACACTCTTGCTGCTACAAGCCAGGATGGCATTGGCCTTCTTGGTCAGCCGGGCACACTGCTGCCTCATGTTCAGCCAACTGTCACTTCTCACCAGAGAGAAGAGATTGGTGCCTGTCCCTTAACTCTCCCTTCAGTGTCATCTTCTCCAGGCTGAACAGACCAAGTGACCTCAGCCCCTCCTCAAGGCCCTTCACCATCTTTGTTGCCCTCCTTTGGACACTCTAACAGCTTAATGTCTTTCTTATATTATAGCACCCAAAACTGCACACAGGACTGTAGGTGAGGCCGCATCAGCAGGTAGGACAAGGTCAAGCAGGACCTCCCTTTCACAAACCCAGGCTGGCTGAGCCTGATGCCCTGACAACAGCGCAAAGCCTAGACAAGGTTTAAGCATGACTGTCTTCTAGGTTCTTTCCAAATTTATTTCTTGCTTCAACCAGGATGTTGACTGTATGTCAACAAAGAAAACCTGAATTTGTCATACCTCCTAGAGGACAGTGTACTCAAACTACCTGTATTTGCCCTATGCAGATTATAGAAACAAAAGCTTGAGCCCATACTAAAGCCCTGGAGCACATGCAGGCTCTTACTCCTTCAAAGATCTACAGAATTTATTCTGCATGTCTGTATTAAATAGTGTTGTAAACAATATGGATGATGAACAAATTTAAATTCAAGAACAGGATCAGATACTTAATTTCACAGCTTTGGTTTACATAGAAAGGATGAACACTGATGATATCATTAGTCATGCTTTCCTTGTGTATCCACGAAGATGGAGCTATGGAGTAAGTATTAACTAGCACAAACAGATCTGTTCAGTCCTAAATTCAAATATGGTGAAAAATGAGAAATTGCACCCTGATAGCAAGGAAGAATGGGTTTCTTCATGTGTAAGTTTATACATATAAAAAGATATATGGTCATTTATGAACTATTATTCTTAAGATCTACTCTTGTAGAATTACAGACTTCCCTGTTCTGAAAGCAGTGCAGCTGTCCCCCAGGGTTCCAGAGATTGTAAGATCAGGCACCTAAGGAGAAGAGTTTACACAATTTTGTAAGAATGAGCTGTGACAAGACACAAAAAATATGTTTGAGGAGAAAAAAACTATAGACATATGGACAGAAATAAAAAGAAGAGGAAGTAATTTCAGAGAAAAGCTTAAGGAGGACTTGATAAAGGAAAAGGCACTTTGCAACTGGGGACAAGAAAATTTACCTCATGCAGCCACTGGGATGGAGAAAAGCAGCATGTAAAATGAAAAAAAAAAGTTGATTCTTACCGAGGTATTGAAAAAACCTATTGAATTAAGTTTTTCCTTTAAGATGCCTTGCTGGAGTTTTCTGTGTGAAAAACAATCAGTCTGCTAACTGCAGGCTCCAAGTGAATATGTGGGAAAGGATTTTTCTTTCTGTGATATAGGTTACAGTGACATGTAGAATGGAAGTTTAATACTGTACTTTATCATTAGTCCAATGAAATTACAGATATCAGCTCCTTTAACAAATTAAAGTTATACCACATGGAGAAAGATTAAACCACATACAGAATTAGGGTTAACTTCATTCCTTTCTGGCCTTAGACCATTGAAATGAAAAGGATAGGTTCGAGAAAGTTGCTAGGAGACCATAATCACAAGTGCCAGAATAATACATTTTTATTTAAAATAGGAAATGTTGATTAATGAACATACTTAACACATAATGAGTAAAGGTACTGAAAGCATCTATGTTCAATCAAATTTGAGGTGAAACATTTAATTTATATGTTGAAAAGCCGATGAGAATTGAAAGTCTTCAAGGTAAAGTTAACCAAGTGTCATGGTTTAGCATAGTTTGGGTTTTTAGTTAAAGAGGTCTCCATCAGCCACGGAAGTGATTCTCTTGCAAACAGGTGCTTACAGCTTCCTCTAGACCCGACACAACCAATCAACTGGCTAGTTTGAATATTGGCAACTTGTCTAAGCCACTTAAGAAGCTTGACACGCCTCTGTGATCCACATTTAAGAGCGAGCAAAGCCCGGGAAGGTTCCCTTGCTTCCAGCTTTTGGACAGGTAACGTGGGGCCCACAGCCCAGCAGGGCCGAGCCCTGCTCAGCGCCGCCCAGCCAGGTCAGCCGTGGTGCGGCTTGGCTGAGATCTCAGCCGCTTCTGCTCGCTGGACACCCGGCACAGCCCCCTCAGTGCGGGCCGGGCCGGCCGGGAGACAGCCACCCTGGAGCCGCTTGGCCCTGTTCCATCCACCGCCCTGCTCCGTGCAGGCGGCCCCGCGGCGCGGCCAGGCCAGGCCAGGCCAGGCCTCACCCAGTGCGGCCAAAATTCATCTGAGGCTGCTGTCTGGCAAAGCTCATGTGACCAACAGCGAGAGGCAAATTCCAGCTGCAAGGCCCGGGTGAGATTAACTCTTTTAGTGTTGTAAGATTCCTCCAGAACAGATGAAGCCTGCAAACGTCGGTCCTCTCCCACATCAAAGGAAAGGGAAAGGTAAAGGCACGTGAAGAAAACACCATAAAGACTGGGTTAGTTTTGCCTCGAGTACAGACAAACCCATCCGTGGGGTTGTCTTTGCTCAGGGACCTGGTTGCACCAGGTGGGTAATGCAGAGGGATGGAACAAGACGTTGTGTACCACAGGGAGATCTGGTTTTTAGGTGAGAACCACCTGTGGTGTGGAATGCCTGTATACCACTGCTTACTCAGTGTCACTGTCACTGTTTGTACATAGCTGTATATATGTATGTATTAATGTGTGTGTGTAGAGTTATAATATATTAGTTTGGGCATTGAGCCAACGATATGGGATAAGGGGTGGAATATCTTGGGGTGACTTTATGATGTGTATCCCCTATCGCTACTCTATGCCCAGAAATTAATTTTGTGCCTTTTCTGTGCCTTTAAACTGAGCCTGAGAGGGGGGAGAGAAAAAAACTGAGCAGACTTTTCAAAACAGTTGTTCAAGGACACAGACACACACTCCTCTGCTTCTGCAGCAGCAAGAGCAGAGGAAGCACCCTTCTTGCTTTTCAGCCAGTTTTTGGCTCCTTTTCTCTGGAGGGAGACGGAGAGGTGAACTTTGTTTTCCTGGGACTTCGGTTTTTCCCTTCTTCTCTTCTGGACTGTTTCAACATCAGAACACATTGGGAGAATTTTCCACCAAGGCCCTGGAGGTGGGCCCACACCGACCCATCTCCGAGGAGGAGGAGAGAGACCACACCTACAGAAGGACTCTGAAAGCTTTCCAGGTTTCTTTCCACAGCAAGAGGTTTTATTATTTAGCATTATTATCCTTTTCCTGTGTGTTTTCTATCTCTTTCACTTTCCTTCGAGGAAAATATCTTTTTTCCCGAATCTGGTGGGGGAGGGCCGGTTGTGACCTGCCTTCTATTAGAGGATATTTTCCTCCAAAGTTGTCCAAACCGGCACACCAAGTCAAGCAGTTAAAACTGAAGGACACAACAGTTTCAGGAGTACTTAATCAGAAGCCCCTAGATACTGAGAAGCAAGAGGAAATATTTCCAATGTGTAAACCCAGTAAGTATAAAACTAAAGACCAAAAAAGGAAATTATTTAGCTATTAGAGTCTCATGTAGACATACTGTAGAAACTGAGGTAAGATGAGATAACTGCTTTGGAAGCAATAAATAGCACATTAAAATGAGAGAAAATTAGGCAATAAATTAAATTGATGGTAAAGAAACTTCAGCCTAAATAAAAAGGTAGCTTATTAAAACATGAACAACAGGGTCCTAGGATTTATTATACCAAAACCTCCAACAGTGTCTACATGTTGATTTAATTGTGTCAATTTAAGCAGGCATTATGCCTTGAAAACACTAGCATGATATTTTGCATGCAAGTTTTATGATCCTTAGGTTCTTGGAACCAGGAGTCCCAAGTTTGTTACATAGCTTGGAATCTGAAACTACAAGACATTGGCTCTCCTCTCTCACATTTAGGTGTTAAGTGGTAATGCATAATAAACAGTTCATTGTGAGGACCATCTCAGCTTCATGAACATAGAATGAATTGTGTCCTTATTGATTCATGTCAGTGTCAAGGAAACCAGTCAAGAAGATTGTCCATCCAAGCCAAGTAAAATAATTTAACTGCCAGGAAGAAATTTCTTCCTATATGTCAATAGACACCTGCAGAAGACAGGAAATGAGATACTGGTCCAATGTCTGGCTGCTGATCACTCAACCTACTAGTAACAACAAAATCTTATGCTAGATACAAATCTTGCTAAGTCTTCTAGGGAAAAAATCTGTAGTAACAGAGCAGGAATCACAAAATGCTCTTGAAATAACGGTAATTTGAAATAAACTACTCATTCCATTTAAAATGTGGAATAATCATAAAAGCATAATATTTCTATGGTGGTTTTACTTGATAAATAATAAATCCAGACATTTCTTTTCACCAAGCCATCACTTAACTAATTCTAAATTAAATATTTCTAACAAAGTGTTATATGCATAGGTCTGTATTATTATTATCATGTTATATGCATGTCTGTATTATTTCTAATAAGCAAGGGTAGCCACATGCAATGAGAAAATAGTCATGCCTAAAACAATTATAGTGCGGTAAAACTACATTGTTGCTGCCTGAAATGACAGCTTATACAGAGACAGTTGTTCCAGTTTGGCCAAATTTAGAAATATATATCCTCTGAGAGAAGGCACAACCACCCCTTCCCCCCCAGGTTCGGGAAAAAATAAATTTTCCTCGAAGGAAAGTGAAGGAGATAAAACTACTTATTTACCAAACACACGGGAAAAGGAAAATAAGGCTAAATAATAAAATGTTTCACTGTGGAGGAAAAACCTGGGAAAGTGTTAAGAGTCCTCCCTTTGGTCTCCTCGGCGCTGGGGCTTGGGCCAGGGCCAGGCCCTCTGTGCCCAGTGGAAAGTCCTCCCGATCTGCTCTGAGGTTGAAAAGCAGTCCAGTATAAAAGGGAGAAAATCCGGAATTCCAGAGAAGGAAAAACAAAGTCCAAACTCTCAGTCTCTCTCTCCGGAGAACCAGAAACTGAAAAAACTGGCCAAAAGCTGACTGGAAAGCAGCAAGCCGGGTGCTTCCTCGCTCCCCTGCCACGCCTGGGAAAAAAAAACCTGCTATCTCTGTGTGACCTTGAACAAGCTGCAAACTGCCCTGAAAAAGTTTTGCTCAGTTTTTTCCTTCCCCCTCTCAGGCTCAGTTTAGAGGCATAGAAAGACACAGAAATTAATTTCTGGGCATAGGCAGCGATATGGGATACACATCATAAGGTCACCCCAAGACAACAGTGTAACCTGAAATAGTGTTTCACTTCTTAAAAAAAAGTTATTTTAATAATAGGCTGAAATTTGAGAAATCTTATAAGAAACACAATGTGCAACTGATAGTTTGTCCACTATCCAGTAAAATAAATACAGTTAGGAAAAAAAAGTTTTGCTAATTTGTAATGGAGAACAGCAAGTGTACCTTTTGTGTACAAAAGAAAAAAAAAAAGGCTGAGATAGATAGGACTAATGTGGAAATAGTTTGTACTTCCAAATTTTTTAGTTGCTTCCATTAACAGTTCCAAACCTTTTTGCTTTTTACTTGACCATTTTATTTCTGATCTGAATAAAGACTTCTGGGCAAATGGCAAAGGTCTGACACTACAGAGTCCTCTCTTGAATGGTGCTTTTATCACCTACCAGAAAGAAAAGTGAATAAGAAAATATTAGTGTTTATTATTTTGTGAGAGAAATTAAAAATTCTAACAAAATATGTTTGATAGTATCTTATTTAGTCATCTTTATATGGTATATATATTATTCTGGATTGCTTATTTAATTTATATTCCAATTTAATTTAACACCACATCTTGAATCTGTAGAATAGTTAATGAATCCAAACTCACCAGAAATACAGAATGAATAATCAGCCAATAACTAGCAAAAATAATTTCTATTATGTAAAGGAAGTAAAGCACTGTATGAATGATTGTACTCTCTTTCTTCCTGCACCTTAGATGACTTATTTACTGAAATACATAGCAGAGTTTCCTCTTCTCAGGAACCTTGCAGCAGCAGTTGCTGGATAAATTTCATAGTTATTATATAGGGCCAGAAAGCAGATATGTAGAAGTTAGTATTTTCCTAGGAACACTTAACGGAGAACTTCTTTAAAACTATATTCACAAAAAAAGACTAAATAATAAATAAGATAAATATGATTAGTTCTCAAACAGATGATCAGGCTCTATGAATATATTCAAAAAGGTATTTCAGCGCTTAAATTCAAGAGAATGATCCAAAATTCCAATGGAATATGTAGGCACCTTGCTTTCTACCAATAATGTTATTACTACTGCAAATTTCTTAGATATGTCTTAGTCTGGTCCTATGCATATCCCAAAGTATATCTCCTTTGGGAGAGCAGAGCATGACAATGTCCAGCTTGTGTCTAAGAGAACTTGGGATTTATAAAGCAACAATCCTATTACCCATGTCTCCCTAAAGGTGCATTTCAGCAGACAGGCACCAGGATCTCCAAACATGCATTGACAACTGTGCGTCATACATAAAACACAGAAGCAGTAAGAGATGCACCTGCCTATATCCATATTTTTTAATATACCAATGGGTAGAAGTGAGAGATTTGATTTCTGTGATTTACACCTCCTGGAAGTTCAACTCGCACACAGGCCTGTGAGGAGACAGCAGCAGCTCTAGATTAGTCTGCAGGAGAGTCAGCAGTCAAAGAAGTAAGAGCATCTAGACTTTTAATGATCTCTTTCTTTTCTGTGTAAGTTCATCACTGTGCTTTCCACTGAGAGAAATTATCTCAACTTAAAAGGCAACAAAGAAATATTTTGGCAGAACTGCTTTGTCAATTAATATATCTTCTTTCTTCCGTTGACTACCTATTCTCTATCTTCTTGGAGTTCAACACTTGGGAGACACTGAAGACCAACTTCCATAGATGTCAAGGGTAACTGAGTCAATAATAAGAGATGATGGCATTTGATGCGTCGTTGAATGTAATAGTTTCTGCATTTGTCTTATTTCTTCTTCATCTTTATCTACTGTGCCTAAATTATATTCAATTGCATAATTTCCAAATTATTTTCTTTCTGTGAAAAGTTCACAAACGGTAATTTTTTTTTTACTGTGTGCTAATAATAATTAGACTTTTTCATGCCTTTATGTTCAAATCTGAGAAGTGACACAAGATAAAATACTTCATTCCATTATTTTTTTAGTAACAGAAAAAAATACTTCAATTTTAACTTATGATACAACACTTTGCTTGCTTTCTGGGCCTGAATTCAGAAAACCCTTTGAGAATGTAAACCTTGATATATTGTTTAAGAAAACAGTTGTCTACTGCTCTTGAGAAACAAGATCTTCTCTTTTGTGTAATACCTGTTTTAGCAAATTAAACACATATTTTTACTCACTTATTTGCCTCATAGATTGGAACTGCTGGACCGACACGTAGCAAACAAACAGGCTTTACATGAGGATTTTAGAATACTGACTGAAATATCCTGCATATATACCTAACGTACAGTTGGATGAGTTATGGTGTAGATACAAGGGAACTTTGGCTTTAAGGTTTGGTAGCTGAGGAGAAAGATTTGCTGTTGTGCAGTTCCTCCTCTACACAATGAATTTGTTCTGAATCTTTATCTCCACTTGCATCAAAATACCCACAAAATCATTCAGATTGTCTCTGAACAGCATTGTGAGCTGCATTTCTGGCATTTCATCTGAGTAGTGAGAGTGTCATCAAAGTAAATGCGGCTTTTTCTGTTGTTTCCCTCCCCCTTTCAAAGCTGTTAATAGAGTTCAACTGTTATCCTAAACAGTATTTACCCTCCAAACACTACATTAATTTCATGCATAAAAGGAAGATGTGTTAGTTGCTCTCTGTGAGACATGGAAGGACTGGCAGAAGGAGTAGCTGTGTGGGCTTAGCCAATGTATGGTGCCATCAGTACAGTTTTATGTGGAATGTCACAGGAGTGGAATTAGACTCATGCTAGGTGCTGTTTGGACATTTAACTTTGTTATTGTAATTTGTGTATCTGTCTACTAGGGACAGAAGAGAGAAAGAAAAGGAAGGAATCTAACAAGGATTGTCAGTTCAGGCCCCACTTCATTCTTAGTGACAAACCTACCTCACATTTTCTCTCAGATTTCATGTGATGGGTTAGAAGTGCAAGGGCAGTTTCCAAGGACATGTAGCATTTCCTCTATTAATCTTTTTTCTTTTTTTTTTTTTTTGACAAAACCTACAAATTTTCACATTTATCCACAAATGTTTTCTTTCCTGCCCTCTGTATGACCAGAACAGCAAAAAACGTACTTGCCAGATGGCTCATCTAAATTGTTTTCAATTACAACTGCAATAATTGTCCATTTATCTTTTTTGTTCAGGGGTCCCAAATCCTTTTATAAAGACTTATAATTCAAGGAAGTTGAGGAGGACTGGAGAATAGAGACTGGTATATTTAATCTCCATTTTTATGCAGTTGTCAGTCTTCTTTATGAGAATTTTAAGGTTCCTCTTCCATGAAATGTTTGTACGTGTAGCTGTTTTCCCTATACAATGTTCAAACGCGGGTACTAGATAAGGTTTTAGGTGTTGCACAGAAGTTCTGTAAAGACCTACTTTTGAGGTGGTAAAGACAGTAGGAAAAATTCAAACAGCAGCAGAAAAAAAATAAAAGCTTACATTCAACCCTTTTCCTTGTTTTTGTGTTGTATCTGCTACTATGTTACTAACTTAAATTTATACTCAGTTCATGTGTAGCACATACTGGGACATTTTCTATCCTCAACACTATGTTTTACTGTTTTGTTTCATAAACAACTAAACCAATGAAATCATACTGAGTGAAAAGATACTTCAGAATTTAAGAAAAGAGGAATAAAGTTTCATTCTCTTGCATATGCATTTAATTCTCTTTTAAAAATGGAACACAGATACATGCCTAGGGTCTTCCCAACTCTCATTCTGCCAAAGAGAGAACTATGTATAGACCATTTTCCAGGCTTTCCTAAAAGTTGGATCTGTCATAGTAAATATAGTCCACATGTCAAAGTAAGCTGTACTTTGAGAATTTCCATGTTGCTGGCATCATCCACATCAGTGTCTTTCTCGGCCTCCACTTTTCTTCTGTTGGAAAACAAACAGTGGCCAGATGGACTGGAGTGCTCAGATTCTATAGCAACACCAAATCCAAATACAGTTTGAGCTTCCCAAGGGCTTTGGAGAGTACCCTTGAACCTCAAAACATAGTCATAAACTGTAGTTACAAGCCTGCTTTAGTGTCTTAGCTGTATTGAGTGGATTGTCTGATGCAGTCAGGTATCAAACACCTTTTTAAACACTAGAGGAGGAAAAATGTCTCCATTCCTCCCTCCTCTGCCTGGAACTCAAGTATCTAAGCCCTAACCAATATGACCAGTTTATTTACAAAACCCAGATAAATCTTTTACAAGTTACAAGACTGTAAATGGCATTGTCTCATATTCTGCTAAAGTTTGGGAAAGAAAACCAACGAAACTTAAACATTCATTAAATTTCTAAATGAAACTTCAAAGCAATAGTGAAGAGGGAGGAACTGTAAGGATTAGTTTCTGCCTATTAATATTACAAATAAACACTTTACACTAAAAAACCCATACAGAAGTATTTGAACGACTACAATTCACCCTTGTAAAGAAAATTTATATCCCATAATGTGCTATATATAGCATGTTGAACAAGACAATTCAATTACAAGAGTAGTCCTGGTTGCTCTCTTTGGTTTTTTCCCAAGTCTAGCTAAATCCTTCTCAAAAGTGAGTTATTTTATATATTTTTTTTAAGCCTAAAGAAATAAAATCTTTCTAAAACTAAAATATTTTCAAAAGGAGTCAAACATGAGGATTCTGAAAAGTACTTTGTAGTGGGGGTCCCAAAGCAAGACACACAGATCCTATGGTCACTTTTGAAAATCTTGGCAATCTAATTTAAAAAATTTAATCTAATTTCCTGTGCTTATTTATAGAACAGAGCAAGCTAAGCCCTTTGTTGAACTGCAGCCATCCTGTGAGCTTATGTTATCAGTTATAAAAACGTACCCTGCCCCAATTTCACAAGTCCTTAATTACTCATCTCCTCCCACAGAAACCATTAACAAGTGATATATGATACATATTTCTTAAAATATAGCATGAAATGCAAAGCAAAGTGTCAGGCTGTTCAGAAGCTATGCATATTTTGGTGACTCAGAACAATGCACAACAGTATAAGGAGATTAATAAAATTAAGAGTTCATTTTCATTCCCAGTTCCAATTGGTCTTATTTAAATGCTGCGCTGTCCTAAGGTTAAAAATAAGCCCTTCTAGTTTTAAGCTTTTAAATTGTAGCTTTAATCCTTTGCCTCATTTAAATTTGATGGACTACATTAAAAATAGACAGGTTATAAATATTCATTACTTATTTATTTTTTTTTTAGATGTTACCCATTGCAAACCAAGGAGGTCAGCAAAATGCAATTTGATAACTTTCCACTGATTATTTAAATATATTTCCCATATGACCATAAAAAAATTTTGTTTAAATTTTGTTTTTGTATTTCAACTCATGATTTCCTCATGGAAAATTAATTTGGTAGCAAGTTTTTTAAGGAGTCCATTAGATTGCGAATCATATTGTATTTGTTGCAGGAAAACAAACATGTTGTACATATTTAAGGAAGGCGGATATGTGATCTGGGTAACTACAGACATAGTAATCTTACCTCATGGAGATTTTAGAACAAATCTGGATCATAGTATAATTAATTATATAAACCAGAAGTGAAAAAATTCTAAGTATATCCAGCAAAAGCCAATCATGCAGGGTAATTTTACTTTTCTTGGGTAAATTAAAGGGTTTTCTAGGCAAAGAAATTGTAGTAGTTAAAATATATCTGGACATCAGATTTACTACAAAGTAATCCAATAGTAAGTTGTTTATTAGGTTAATGAAGCTAGACTAGTGCAAGAGTTGTAATATGTGTAAGAAAAGAGTGCAGGTGATACTGTTCATGGAAACTGTGAGTAGGAAAAGTAAAATAGTTACAGTGATAGAAAATTAACATGGGAGAGGTCCAGACTACCAGAGCAAAATGGACAATTTAACTTTGGAGTAAAAGAGCTGGGATGACATAAAACAGTAGTAGGTGTGGGGTTTAGGACAACTAGCAAAGCTTTGTTGCTTACAGAGTAGAAATAATAATAAGAAGAAGATAAAGTTTGGTACTGTTAATCAGTCACATAAAATATGTGAACAAGCAATGTCTAGAGGCTATTGAAATGAAAAATATGATCTGAGATTGTGGCAAGTAAGAAACCTGCAGTACAGAAAGGAAAGTAGTATTTCTGTTGTAGAAGACATTGGTGAGATCTCACCTCAAGTACTATTTAAAGTTTCTGCCATCTGTTTACCAGAAAGTAAGTTACAAGAAGGATAAAGAAGTGGACCTGAAATATCTGCTTACAGAAAAGAAAGAGTACATTTAGCTGTACCTATTATATGCAGAATAGCTCACTTTCCCCAGCTCATGAGATGACTTTATAGTCTTGTAATTGTGTTGAAGAAGTACTTTAAGTTGACATAGTCAACCTCTGACATAAGCATGTTCTTTTAGAAAACCTCGCCTAAGAAAAAGAATGTAGAATGTGTAGGCTGAAAAGTGGTACTCACAAAGGTGGTCCTTAGATTGGAAGGATAATTTTTCTTTTCCCTGCAATCTCATAACAGTCTGTGAAAAAAAAGTACCTTCAAGGAATGATTCAGAACGCATAAAATTAAGCTACTTTCCAAAATGGCTGAAATTGATGAAGTTGGTATTTCTGTGTAGTGTTTCTTCTTTTTGCAATATTCAGACACTTGTATACTTAATGTAAATTACTAGGAGAACTTCAGAGAACTGAAAATTATGGTTCTCAGTGGAAGTTTCTGGTATATTTTTACTGCCTAACTAGTTGGGGAATGCAGGCATGAGAGACACAGACATAGCCAGATTTTTGTAGAAGATGAAGCGTGTCAAGTTTTTTTATCAGCACACTCATTTATAGTAAACCCATGACCTGATTCGTGGATGGACTGTATGAAATGTGAGCTGTTGGAATTGGGGGAATGGAATTTCTCCCAGAAGAGGGAAGATGAGCTGATATACCACTGTAACCTACATCAAAAGTGGAAAATGTGAAGCTGCATGTAGAAGTTAAGGGCCACTTACACTCATATCAGCCACATCAATCTATATCCCCACCTCCTAAAGAGCAGGGCGTGTATCAAAGTGAAGTTCTACCAGCATTTTGGATTAGATAGAAAATAGCATAAAGCTTAGTATATAATGTCTCTGTTCAGTTAATTGTATATTGTTGGATTGAAAACTTATATTTCTTCAGCCAAACTATTATTCTTTCTTCCACAAACTTGTAGGAAATAATTTATGTTGCAGGCTTCATTAGTGGTATTTCAATTTAAAAAATCTTCTGAGTGTTAACAGACCCAGCAAATAACTGAGATCACTGGCTTGAAGTGTTTTATTTTAGAGCATGTTTTTATCAGGATATATATCAAAAACAAATAATCCTCAGGCCGAATCTTTTTTATACTCTGGAGCTTTCTCTCCCATGAATCCATGAGAGATTTGCCTAGATAGCTCCTATTAACACAAGTGGGAGTTGCAAGCCAATCCCCTATGCATTATTTGAAGAACTTATCTTAAAGCATTGCCCAAAGCAAATTTTTATGATAGCTTAGCACCCCTGGGAACAGGGATTTATAATGGCAACAACTGAAAAAGACCGTAATCTATAGTTTAGTGATGGGAATAAGAGTACTGTTATACATTTTCAGTTATTATGCTGCTGAACTTGAACTCCAAATTGTTTCCTTCTTGAAGAAATATTTGAAGTAGTTTTATTGAAATAACTATTATAATGCTTTAAAGTTTCTAAAGTATTTTAATATTGTCTCAGATTTCAACCTTTCTTTCCTTCCCCAGTCAAACAACATGCATTAATAATAGCAGCTATATAAAACCCTTGAAAACCACTAAGTAAAGCAACAAACACTCTTGTAAGTGTAACTTTAAATAATGTTTTCCTAATATCTATAAATTTAATCTATTACTGGTAATTTTCACTGTGATAAAGGATCTGACTTGTTCTTTGGGTAATCATCTCTGTTTTAAAAACTTCCAAAAGGAAATAAGAAACAGTGAAGACTTAAACTAAATGGCATGAGTAATGCTCTGCAAATTATCTTGTCAATATTACAGCCCAGCATTTAAAACCCAAGGATGATAAAAGCATCTAAATTAGAAATCTGTTTAAGTTGGGTGCTTTTTAAAATCCTTTGGCATGGTAAATGTTGCCATTTTGTATTTTATATTTTTTTCTACTTTTCAAAAAATACTAATGAAAACTTAATAAAATGAAGTTTCAAATGTTAATGAAACAAGTGGGAAGTTGATACTAGGTTATTCATGGTCATGTTTTTGAATCTTTTAGAGAGAAAAAAAGACTTTCATAAAATACATAATGGTGAAGGATTTTTTTTTCCATATGAAGTAAGAATTTTTATTTATAAAGACAGGTTTTGTAGAAACTTGAAAAAAAAGGTCAAATTTTGATCTAGAGTAATATATAGATCCCATATATAATAGCATTATTTGCAGACTAATTAATGCACTTTAACTAAGGTGAATTCCTTTCACTCAAGGCCACAAAATCATGAAGTAGCTCAGGATGGAAGGGACATCTGCAAGTCATCTGGTCCAAGCCCCCTGTTCAAGCAGGGCCTCCTAAAGACAGTTTTCCAGGATGGCTTTTGAATATCTCCAAGGAGGAAGACTCCACAACATCCCTGTGATGCCTTTTCCTGGTCTTAAAATCAAGAATCAAACATGGTTAGAAGAGAAAAAGGGATTTTATCTTTTTATTTATTTTAAGGATCTTTAGGTGCACTACGTCCAGGTCGAACGCACTCCAACGCACACCGCAATGCCACACACAATAGATCGAGTATAACATTATAGGTTTCACTAATTAGCATATATATGAATGATTTCTCAATGAGAAGCTTGAGTGAGTCCTCTTCTCCAAGGAACCTTCCCCTGGAGGGTTCTATCTTAGTTTACAGAATGTGTTCTGGAAAGGACCTGGGAGTCTGGGGCATTTTGATCTCTAACTATGAAGCTTTTAAAATGTTTAGTCTCTTAGCTTGACAAATAAGTCTAATAATGTAGGCTAAAAACCACTAAGAATACGGAAGATTTAAAAAGGTAGAAAAGGGGTAGAAAAGAAAAGGCAAAAAATCATTATGGCATCACCTGGGCAACTTGTGCCCATGCTCAGTCGCACTCCCAGTGAAAAAGTGTTTTCTGATATTCAGGCAGAGATTTCTGCATATCCAGCTGTGTCCCTTGCCTCTGGTCCTGTCACAGGGCACCACTGAAAAGACCCCGACTGTCCTATTTGTACCATCCCTTCAGGTGTTTACAGATATTCCTCTCTGAACCAGTCCTAGTGGAACATAGATTAAATATGAAAAAAAAACATTAACTATGTACTATCCTCATAAAAATAAATTGGTATGAAACAAAGACTGATCAAATCTATTGCACTTACTGTACAGCTAACAATAGTAATGAATTTGTGCTGTTTGTCTGGAATCAAGTTTTAACTGGAAATTGGGAAAGGTAAGATCATGAAGGTATAAACTAATTTGGTCCACTATTTTGAAATTTAAATTTTGTAAGAATTGGATGTCTAAAACCATCTGGAATAATTAGACTATATTAATGTATTGTTCAATTAACTTCCATTTGTGGGGGTTTTGATATAGCTGATGTGCTTGTTCCTGCCAGTTGCTATTGTTCTTAAATGATTTTAACCTGCTTACTTATCTGTGCAAGAAGGTTGTATTTTAAGCAATGGTAAAAGCCAGGTAGTTAGTTTGGTTTTGTTTCAATAGATTACTCCCTCACTTCTTTGTCAAACTGTTAGCTCTTGATCTGTGAGCTCTATGTCCTCTAATATATGCATAAAATGCCACATGCCTTCAGCCTAAACATAGATATCTGTATTTCACTGTTCCCTTCCCTACTTCATATAGTATTAACTTACAAAGCATAATCTTTCTAACAAGAAACTAACAGATTCCAGGGTTTTTCTTTAATGATAACCATACTTTTTTTCTCTCCTTCTAACCTTCAGATGAATGATTTAAAATATTTTGCCATAATGAAGATGACCAATCTCTTTATCACTGAGTGCTTGCACCTATACAAAATGTGCTGCACACATCCTTTTTTGCTGTTCTGTATTTGTCTGAAATGGATTATAGGAGTTTCATTTTTCTTGGTATCTACAATAAAGTAGAATACTACATAAATAGAAAAATCCCATTGACCCAAAATATATTTGCAACACTATTTCATATTATGGACATATTCAGATTTCATTTACACTGACCTCTACCTAGGACAGCTGCTCACCAAGGGAATAAATTGAGAAACACAGATCACTGTAATGAAAATCAATGTTAATATATATCCCCTACTTTCTGGGAATAGAAAGCAAACAGGTTACTGTCTGTTTTGAATAGCTGCATAAAAATACTGTATGCAAAATAATCTGTCGTGAGCTTTCTGTATTCAGAACAAATATTTCTGAATTGTTTTAAACATAGTTCCATTACTTCTTGTACCAGTAGAATTCCAGCTTATTTATTAAAACCTGAGGGCCCATCACATGATAGGTAGTAATCAATAAAACTTGTGCCAACTGATGTTATTCTGTATGTCAAGTCATATTGCTACAGTTCTGTCTCTAGGATGTTACAAAGCGGTAGCTTGTTCGCAGTGTTCTTTTCTACCTTCTTAGCAATGACTCAGGAATTGTTTCTCATAACTATAGCAACTGTAAAAAAAACCCCAAATCATATTCCATTCATTTCTAACAAAAGACAAAAAACCCCACACCAACGAAAGCAATAGAAAATTCTGCTCTAATGCACCGTTACTGCATTGCCTCAGATGCATTATGCAAACTGAATAAATTACCTTCTGGTAAGAAACTTACATGATCAGTCACATCAGCGTGTTGCCAGACCTGACTAATCTAAGCAAACAAACCAACCAACCAATCAACCCACAAACTATGTTTGACATTGTCAGATCATCTGAAACACTACAGCATTCATCCAGATTTACTTGGTATTATAAGGAATAACCTAGATTTTGTATGTAATTTTTTTTTTCTCTGCATTGAAGAAGCTATGGGAGAGAGAGATGTTTGAAAGGAAGAAGTTATAAGAACAGAATCATCAAGGATAATGTGGTAAGTATTATGGTAGAGATTCACAAGGGAATGATGAGGCCAAGATACGTACTGTCCTTCAAATGCACTACTGCCAGTTCTATGACTCTTCAGGGATCAGCTGTTTAAAGCTGGTTTTGTTAATCTAATATGTATTTACATATATCCAGAGACAGGAAAGGATTTCTGTTGCCATTTGGTTTTTGACAACTGGTCTGCTATTTGGTTCTCATACATTCCTTCATTAATGTCTTGGACATTGCAGGAAAAGAAGACAAGACACCAGGAATGTGGTTTAAGTAGGCCGTGACTTCATAAATAACACATCTGGGAACCATCTGGCAATGACTCGTCCAGTGCAGGTCATACTTCCTTTGTAATCCATACCACGTGGTGGCAAACTGCCATCAGCCCTCCACCCTGCTAACATGGCCTTAGCATCACTCCTGAGATCCATGGGCCCCTTTCCCCTGAAGAGAACCGAAAAAAGAAAAAGGTGGCTGTATCTACTCAAATGTAGCTCCAACCTTTTTTGCAGTCTTCTGTTCCCTTCTCACTTCTGTTTACAGTTTATCATAAAGTGGAATCCTTAGTCAATAATTACCTTCACTGGAAATTTGCTGCAGTGAGGCAACAGCTTTTCTACCCCAGCCAAATTCCCACATTATCAATAATTGCTTCCATTAGAGCAGCCAGCATCGTATTCCTTTTCAAGTCAGAAATTTGAATAGAACATAGAATTCCATTGAAGGCGCACTTCAAATGAATAGTTACCTGATTTTTCTTTTCAGTTAATTTATAAATCAGCCAAATTCCTCCCGTGATCACCTAAACTTTCTGGTGTGGTGTCCTGAAATCACAGTCATTTTGCTGTAATATGATCTGGCTGTACTTATGACCTCTTGTCCTAATCTCAATTCTGACATTATTTTCCCCCCCATATGTTTTATCATGATTTATCTTCGTCCATTCATATGGCCGCTCCCTCATCCTGAATGAATCAGAGCTAACTTCTGACTCCCCGCTATGCTCTTCATTTGGGCTAACGCCTACCTGAAAGGGAACAGATGAACTTCCATGAAAACTGGATTTCTGATGTAAGCCAAATGCACACTATTAGCCAGACAATATATTTGTAGTCTGACATACCATGCTGAAAAACAGGCTGAACATGGATATTACTGGAACTGTCCCCTCTATTCTCATGTGTTGTCTCACAGATATCAGTCCCAACCACAGTCTTCTGGGTTCCTATTGCCATGTCTGCTTCAGATACTTTAATATCCATGTGGAATGGAGGGAAACCCCGTTTGGGGTGATAATGGCTGAAATACCTATTCTTTGACATTGACATGAAATTAAATATTCTTTATTAATTAACTGCCTTCCATGGAAAGCAACAGCAGCATGGCATCCTTGTCACATGTGAATAGTTTGAGAAACTCTTACACTACTATAATACAGAAATTTACTTTCTTTTTAAAACAATATCCTCAGAAGCAAAGGAATTGTAAGCTGCAAAGGCAGCTTTTCTTCATTTTTCAAATGTCTGATTTTTAGATACCTAAGCTAAGGCTCTACCTGAATTCCATTTGGCCAGTTCTTGAGAAACTCTGCAACTATCCCAATGTTAGAACTACTTAAATCTCATATAAAGTTTCTCTTAGGCTGATATACTCCTAAAATAATGATGATCAATACTAATGCAAAAGAAAACAATTCCAGATTGCCTTGTATTCCAAAGAAAAAAAGACGAAACATGGAAATTTGTAATATTTTAGGACTGATTTCTCCACTTAGGAAAGGTGAATAAAGTTACTCATACTTACACACTTCTAGATGTTTTGCATGTTGGCAAAATTTCTACCAAAAATCAAGATTCCAGAGGCCAAATGTAAATAAATAGGCTCCTTGCTGGCAAATTCTCCCAATCTTTAGCTCTTTCCCTCTTTGATTGATTTGAGAAATATTTATTTTTTAGTATTTCTAAAAATCAAATTACTACCACTTTTGCAACTGGGAAAGTTTACTTGCCCCATAAGATATCAACCTGTGTTAAATGGCTGTCATGGCTGACTGTAGACCTACTCTTCCATTTAAAGTTAAAAAAATCAGGATCTCTCACAACAAAGTACACTATTTCTTGTTTTCTCTTCAAGAAGAAAATTGGTCTGGTCATTACATAAAACACAGCTGATGGGAAAGTATCAGTTTCAAAGTGACTACCCAAAATAGTAAAGGTACCATATCTGTAGTTAATTTTTTTAATACTGCCATCATCTTAATGATTTTAACAGTGCTAACAGCTTTAGTGGCATTTATTCTAGTCTCCAGCTGAATTAACTTATTGTAGCACCGAATAGAGAAGGCAATTCACTATTTTTCATTTGTTGACAGTATCCTAAACTCACTGGCCAAAAGAATATAAAGGCAGCAAACTTTTGTCTTCTTATGAACTCTTAAACTGAAGAGAAGTTCACTATGATGACTGCTTTCATAAAACATTTAGGCTGTCCACATATATTGATCCACATTCACATTAGTGCACTTCTATGAACCTGCATATCTTTTGGGTTGATCTACTGAAACAACCTAGACTTTTTACTAAAAGGTGGATTTAGACAGAAATGTACTTAATAATGTTCTAGCTCGTCAGTGCATGAAGCTCTGTGAAGAAAATAAAAAGAGTGAGTTAGATTCCTGGCCCCTGGGTGATGATGGCAGATAGGCTCTCAAACTTAGTCCTGCTGGTATGACTGACATTTGTTAATAGACCTCTAATCCTTTGGACGCACAAAAGCAGATAAACACACAAGTGTTTCTGCTCCCTGCCTTCATACAGCAGCTTCTTCCAGGTACTGAGAGAGATCTTCTCTAGAGCATGTGTGCATATATAAGTAGAGTGTCCTCAAGGGAAACCACTCTGTGGATGAACAGGAGCCAAGAAGCTGAACCCTTTAATTCACCAGCCATCTACTTCTCTCTTGTCCATGCCTGAGAAGAGCTTGAGCATTCAAAGAGAAGGTAGGTTGAAAAGATGATATAAAAATCAAGTCTCTATTGATCCAGATTGCTTCCTGAGCCTCCAAAGATGTGGAATGGGTTCTCCAGATGGACAGTGCACGAGGCATCCGTTACAATGCAAACTTTTTTAAAAAAATTCTGTAGCATTTTGATTCAGAAGCTTTCTCTTGTTCCTAGAGCTTCATATAATTATATCATTCCCTAATTGCTACTGAGAGAATGTGCTTTGAGTTGCAAACTGATGAGAAGAGCAATAATTAAGAGGGTATACCAAGTACATCCGCCTTAAGCAAAAGTAATTTGCAATGCTGAATTAATGCATTCTTTGTCTATCAGTGATATTTGGTGCCACATTTGCTTCTGTTATTGTTTTGGGCATATTTATTTATTCTGACTGATTTTGTCTCCCCTGAGTGTGCTATTTCCCCAATCTCACTTTCTCTTTTATTTCCTGAAAAAATGCAAAAATAAATATGCCAGGAGAATGCCTCTCTGTGATACCCTACACAAAATCAAAAGCATTTTTTTATTGCTATTTACCAGTAACTCATAAAACACATACATATCTTTTGACAGAGCCAACTGTTGTCTGAGATGTAAATAATTTTTTAATTAATTTTATTTAAGAAGCATTATTTTCCTCCTAATTTTATCCATTTCAAACTTCTTTTTCCCTGTCACTTCAATATGTTTCCAACAGGCACAATGATTATGAGATCAATTTAATTTTTGAGGGCATTATTTAGGTATTACTTTACTAAGCATGTCTCCCGAAGATCTTTCCACCTCACAGATTAACAAAGGTTAAATCTGCAACAGGATTTAGGTGTTGATCTACAGATTATTGCAATACTTTTGGTATCCTGTTTCCCAGTTCAAGGCATGTAGTGAGTTGGGTTCTTAGCTGTTGACTCAAAGCAGCTAACAGTGAGAACCCTGCACTTTCAGCTAAGGATATGCACAGATTGCTAACACCATGTTTCTCAGAGGGACTTAATTGAGTTTGGATTTAGACTGCATAAAGTTCTTCCTTCTGTTCTGGAGTCACATCTGGAAACCCTTTCCTGAATGAGGCACCTATACGAAGACAGTCATTTCCTGAAAAATAAAATCTGTAGGGAGTTTTTGGTCCCATTAAACCCAGCTGCCTGGTTAAGGCAGATCTGACTACTTTAGCTCCATGAAAGGATGTAGGTGATCTTTGTTTAACTGTGTCTTTCCATGCAGTCTCCTGCCTGTTGGCATAGGACACTCACCATGAGGATATAGTAGATTTTTGGAAGAAAAATCCTAGTTGCTTTTAAAGCCTTTTTGTATAAACTACTTACGTATTCACTTGAAGGAAGGAGTAGGAGCTGGATTTCCCTGGTGAATGATTTAACCACCAGGCATTCTAACTCCCTCTCTGGACTAATGAATATTTCATATTTTATTCTGTGGAACAACATATTATGCAATCATTCAATTAAGCACTGTCTCATAATGCATATGCACAAGGTGTTATTCATGAATAACACCACTGAAGCTGAGAGGCTTGTTTTGTAAAATAAAAAATGTTGTTCTTCATTATTAAGCACTACATCTTTATTGTTCTGCTGCTGAAAGCAGAGTTCATGTTTGGAAACAGTGTATCAACCAGCCATTATTGAAAATATCACTAAACCCCAGTTAACTTCCAAACCAGAATGGAGAGGTTTGGAGAAAAAGGATCATGGTCGTTCTCCATCACCTGAAGCATCTTCACCTCTCTGTAAAGATACAGTCAGCTTCAAGGAGAGGGAAGACAAGAAATGGAGTCCAAAGAGCAGAAATAATGAATATTTCGGTATAGAAACCCAAATGGGAGGCACAGATTACAAAAGACAGAAATGAGTGAAGAAAAGGAGAACAAAGAACTGAAATTTCAGGGGCGAGAGACA
This sequence comes from Aphelocoma coerulescens, assembly GCF_041296385.1. NCBI lineage: Eukaryota > Metazoa > Chordata > Aves > Passeriformes > Corvidae > Aphelocoma > Aphelocoma coerulescens. Next base: position 137,169,244 of record NC_091015.1, on the reverse strand, counting down.
ATTGTCAGACAAATATTCTTTTTTTTTCCCCCTGATCTGAATAAAGAGAATTTGTGCCACTGACTCATCCTCAGAGAAAAAGCCTAAGTAAGGGGAAGATGAGAGGGAGATCTCAAGAAGATAGATTATCTGGCAAAACTGTTTGCTGTTTTTCAGGAACTTAGCTTGCTCTGCTTCAAAAGAGCACAGGTGAAGACTGAAGAGGTCTAAGAAAAGGAGACTGCTTGTAAACTTTCCTCAGCAAGTGTCAGAAACAGAAAATTTGAAACACTGAATTAAATAACCACACTAGAAAATTTTTAATTTTGCATAAAACTTGTATAATATTTCTTAAAACACATTTAGTGCCATCTACAAAGATGTTAACCATCCTTTTAACAGTATTCTGAAATGGATTAAAATGTACTGGAATCTGTCACAGATGGCTATGCTGGAATGGCTGCAGGTAGCTGGAGATACCTTCTGAACTTCTAAACACCCCCAGTGCTAAAGGAGCTTGCTGAACACAAATGGCACATGGGTAGGTAGTCAGCTCTTGTGAGTCTGCCACATGACAGTGGAGAAAAATGTCAGATGTGAGTTGTGCTAAGAAGCCATATTAGAGTTTGATTTGTAGTTAAGGGAGAGACAAGGGGAAAGGAGACAGTGATGGGGACAGTAAGTGGGATCAATCTGTCCTTTAGCTCCTTAGGTAAGGTAACATAAGGTCATGCATAAATATCTGTTGCTACTGACAGGGCTATTAAGGGGCCTGATTCCCCATTACAGGAGCTCTTACACTTCAGGAGTGGGATTTGTGTGTACAGGAACTTAAGGAAGAGCTATGTTTATGTGTTTTCCATAACTCTTTTGTTTAGAAGGTAATTAAGCCTTTAAATTTTCAAATAAAGACATATGTTTATATGCAATTTTGACCTTGTAGAAAATAAAAAAATCGTGACAGTAACATCAGTCAATTGCAATCATGTTTGTCATTCAGCACCACCATGAAGAGATGAGAAGACAGGGTAGTCAAATGTTTATAAAGTCAGCTATGGTTGCAAAAAGATACAAAAATATAATTTTAAAGTCAGTTTTCTCTGTATTTTAGCTGAATGGTATTACTAAGTGCTGGCATGAAATCAAGATCCCTGCTTTTTCCATTCTCATTCCTATACTGCCCACTTTAAGTCATACTAATTTGCTTTTTCAAGTTTTAAAGTACTCTAACCTTTTGTTGTCCTCTTTCAAAAATAGTCTGCTATAAAAAGTTCATATTGATCCTCTGCATTAATCCTTGATGAGAACTCCCGCATTGAGCTAGTTTGGCCAAATTTCCTTTCCAAATTAAGTTACTCAAGGTCAAAACTGCTACTGTTCAAGCCATTCTCTTCAGGCACAATGTGCAAAGCTAGACTTTCAGGACTTGTGAACTTGGACTACAAGTGTTGTTACTCTACAAGTTCCCAAGTTGTTGTGCATTTCATTTTTCATAATAGATATGTACTTCCACAACAGACAACTGAAACCCCCACAACTCTCTAATGAGAACTAAACACCCCGTGACTGTATTACATCAGTCAGCACTTCCTGATAGTTTCAGAGAATACATTATCTTTTGAGATATTATTGCAATCTACAAATGACAAACTTGAAAAATTGCTGATATTATCAGTGACCATATAGAATCCAGAAACACGTTTTAGATTGTATTCAAGAGCATCACAAGTTTTGCTGTACACTTAAAAAGGAATGCAATTTATAGGGTTCAATTAGAGTACTTCAGAAAGTGACCAAACCTGAAAAATACACAGTGCCTTGAATAATTTAATGAATTTTTACAGCTATAGCTGTAAGCACTTCATACAGGTGAGATTTAGTGCTAAGTTTATCAAGTCAAAGGAAACCTTTTCTTCACTGCATTGATTAGGATCTTTCTCTCTAATTACTTAGCAGTCAAGCCTCATACTATTCTGCACTGTATTTCTGGGATGCATCACTATTTCCTGAGTGATGCCTTCTCAAGGAGATGCTGTTCACTTTTAATGTGCAAGGTCTGTGGGCATCTGAGCAAGGCTGAAAATTCCACAAGGTATTTGTGGAATTATAACAGAGTAACAAGTAGTTTGGCATTGAAAATATATTTAGGAGTGTAATTTAAGGATGTAATTTTGCATTCATTAGCATTTAAGTTCAGTTAAGACCTTTAAAATTCACACAGACTGTGGGGCCTCTGTTTCATAATTATGTTCATAAAAGTATTCTGTTTATAAGAATAAAACCAGAATCAGACATTCAGAAAGAGTAAAGATCATAATCTCCTTTCAGTACATGTATTTACAAGCATCAGTGTTCACCCTTTTTTCCTCCTAAAAATGAGTTAATTTGCAATTAATAATTTACTGCTTGCCTTACTGCGTGTTTAATTGTAAATATTTTATACCATCCTTCTAATGGAAATTTTTTCTTGGGCTTATTTTAATGTGATTTTGTGCTACATAATGAGACAGACAAATCAGTATTTTTGGCTGTTCCTTTGTTCATTTTTGCAGTAAAACTCTAGTTTTTTATTGAAATGTTGAATAACATTAGAACTGAAACTTTTTCTGCTGCTTTTTGGGGTGAAAAAGTCCCCAGTCAGTATTTTAAATAAATTTAATTTCCAAATATCTTAGAAATACTCTGACTGTTTCATCCTTCTTTTTTGCTAGAATAGAAAAAAAAACTCCTCTCTTTGTATCTCATCCTGTCACCACCACTAGTTGAGGTTAACATATTGTCTGTCTACTTTTAATAGAAACATTCCTCATGTATTCTAACAAATCGCGTATATCTGAGTTCTGCATACAAAGCTGTAATTCCATTGAGAGTTTGTAGTGACATTGATAAATGATGTCACCTGAACCCTTTGCTTGAATTACAATCTTAATTATGTACACCTGGGTTCTTAGTATTCCTTATATTATTTCTGTCATAGCACTATCTTGTCCTATTCTTACTCTGATGCTAATTTGTTTTATCAGTAGCCAAAGCACTGCAGCTTAGCAAAGCCTGTCCACGGTGTTTAAATGACTGTAAATTTCTTCCTTGCTATTGCTGTTTTAAAAACAGAGTGCAGCAGTAAACAACAAAGTCAATTTTTTACATGAAGATGATGCAGGTTTTATGTAAAGTTTTTGGGAGTTGTTTTTGTTTTCCACAGAGTTTTCTTACTTGGGACAATCCAGCATTTCTGAGTGCTTCTCGTTGTTTTATGTCTCCTGAGAAAAGAAGAGCAAAAAGGTTTGGTTACTCAGTTATTTTTTGTGGGACAGGAATTCCCATATGACTGAAGGTGGGAAACACTGTGTATGGTAAGCCTGAAAATGAGAAATACAAGTTTCTTCTAGTTCTCATTCTCTTGGGCTTTTTTCTATATTCACCTTGTGAACCTAACCAGGATTACTTTGTCACAGAAAATATAAAAGACGCTGCTTTGAGTGCATGTGTGGCCAATGGAATCCCTTTAAAAATGATCAATCAGGCTGTGGCTTGCTTTGCTCTGGAAGGCCCTTGAAGAGACAAGCTTACAACAAAGGTGATTAAAAGTTCCCAAATCCAATTTATCCTCCTAACATTTAAAAAATATGAAGAAAGCAGAGGCTTCTAGGATATAACTTGTATCTGTTCATTATGTTTATTTAACTTGAAGAATGTAGGTCCTATCTTGTACAACACTCGCAGTTACACACTTGCAAAAAATTCAGAGCTAAATGCTAGCACATTATTTTTGAACTTAGTCTTTAGTCAGGCAAATGCATTCATGAGCTGTGTCAGAACTTAAAAAGGACTTGGAAGATTCTGATTCTTATAATCATTTATTCCTTCCCCTTTTTCATCTCTAAGCTTTCTCTTATTTCTGTAAAAAAATCTGAACTGCACCCTCTAGAAAAACATACATTTCTGCTTCCTTCGTGGCCAGACTGGCTAGGACTGAATATTAACACTTTTCTTCCCACCATCACTGCTGATCAAAAATTCTTTTTTCGTTCTGCAACAGCAATCTGCAAAAGCCTGAAACAATAGGAATCAAAATGCTCTGAATTTTGGATGATTCTTTACTGTAATATCAGGAGAAAAACTTCAAAATAAAAAGTACGGTGGACAGAAACCTGGACAACGCTATCATAAACATAATCCTTGTGCCAAAATGGTTTTAAGCAAATATTTACTTACCTTTTAATTTCGTTAGGATGACTAGTATATCTATGGCAGTTATTTACTTGCATACAAACAATCACCTTCTCTCAAGCCTACACTACAAAACCAATTCATTCTTGGCTCAACCCTCTGCCACTGAAAATTTTTACTTTGATTATTTTTCTTGGCAGTTGTTGCATTCATCTTTATGGTCTCAGTTCTTTTTCATGAGGTGCATAGGTCCAAATGAGCCCTTGAACTTTTCCCATGCTGTTTCTTAAGCATTAGGTCTGTTCTGATGGCTCTTCCTGTCCCAGAAGTATATGACAAGTTCCTTCAGAAAACATTCAGTCACTCTTCCATTCCCTGGAGAGACTGTAACTTTTATGGTTCCACAGCCTCAAATACTAATTAGACCTTTATCAACCCATGAGTTGTAATTCTGAACTTTGTATATTTCTTAGTTAATCCAGCCTCTGCCCCTAATTATGACCTTCTGGAAGCTGCACAAGCCATCATAACAATGAAGAATACTGAAAACTCTTGGAAGCTGGCTCAAAAGCCAGTACTGTCAGGTCAGAGAAAATCTAAGCCTGCCTTTACTTTGCTAATCCTTTAAACACTAGGATCAGTTTTCAATAATCTTTTTCACACTTGGTAGTGATCTGCTTTTCAGGTCTTGGCATCCAAAGCCCACTTTGACTTCAGCCAAGGTTTGAATTGCATATTAGTTGTTTTAAAAATACCATAATACACCAGTTTCCCATTCTGCTACCCCTTACATTTTTGAGAGTGTATAAAACGCCTTTTTATTGTGCAGCAGAAAATCCAAAGAGTTTTTTAGTCCTTAGTTGATATGTATGAATGTGCACACACATGAAAATTTGTGTAGATGCTCTTAGTTGAATGGCCTTTTTTTCTGTCATTCCAAGGTCTGAGTCATGTAAATTATTGCCTAAAACTTGGAGCCCACTCTGAAAAAAGTAAGTCAAATAAATAACAAGATGAAGCACAGATACTGTTATAAACTGCTGGAGAGTTTTGAAAAAGGTAAGCTCTTTCTGGTTTACTAGTTTTACTTTGGTCTTTCAGTGATCCACAGTAAAAAAGTGAGAAACTAAAGGGAAAATTATTGCTGGAAACTTAACATACATGGCCTACTAGGCAGAGCTTAATCCACATAAGGTTCCTTAAAAAGCAGTGAGCCAATAAACCTAAGTTAAATATTTGGAGTTCAGACACGTAAAGCTCCACTGAATTAGAAGTTTTACAGAATCTCAGTGCTAACATACATTTCCACACGTGGTAAAAATTCATGTACAAAACTGACTCATGTTAGAGAGGAGAAGCAGGGGAACAGATTCCTGTGGCGGGGATCCGGTTCTGTAATTCTCCTATAAATTTGTGTTTGTGGAGATGGAAGAAGTTTCTATGTAACTAGAGAACCTAATGGAACAACTTCCTTATTATTTTAAAATTAACTTTGTCATTGTTGAATAGTGCTTAGGGGTAGTTCACATAGAATAGGTATGGCCTGGAACAGAAGTAAATGAAACTGTCCCTGAACTGCTCATTTTAATTGTTTAAGTGGGAATTAAATGTCAAGCGGTGTTTTTCCTCAAAGACTGTGAGTTAGGACCAACAAACTATTTAGCTTGCTGTTTTAAGCAGGCACATGGACTTGCATGGCTTCCTTTCTCTCTGTTTATTGTGAGCCACTCACTGATTTTTCTTTTTTTAGCTTAGTTTCAAGCCTATTTATAACTGGGATCCAAACGAAGGTGCAGAACTGACCAATACTTCACTGCACATTCCTAAGGTCACTTTGCTTGAAAAGAGTTTTGTTTTTTCCCCTGTATTTCTTCTTTCCCTGTCTTTTGTTTCCTTCTGCCAGAATGCACTTCACCTGTCTCGCCATGTTAGAGTGAACTCTTCCTTACAATAGATTTATTTTTCTTCCAGAGTTGAATGGGATCCTAATTAGATAAGGGTCCCTTTAGTGTTCTAGTACTACAAAACTTCAATAACAGCAACAGCTGATCTTGCAATCAAGCACTTATGACCTGTTTTTGGACATGAGATGTACATAAATTCTACTGAATTTAAGAGTTTTAATTTGTCCATGCCCTTCTCAGGGGGGTTGAAACTTTAAGGTCCCTTCCAACCCAAACCATTCTATGGCTCTAGGAATGCTGATACAGATGTATACTTGAAGAACGAAATCAGATTTTTTACATTTGTCTCAAATAGTTTGCTTCAAAACTTTTCATGTTCATCACTGAGTCTTTTGGAGGTGGGGGAATGAAATCTGAAAAGCTAATACTTTTATTTATTTTTTTTAGTAAGCCCTGTATAGTTAATAAAAAAAAATCAACAACAAAACTCTACATCAGTTAGCGTCTTGGAAGACAGATTTTCTAATCTCTCCTTGAGATTCTAGCATAAAACAATAAGATACAAAAAATACATTGGTCAGTGGCCCTTGCCCTGACCATATCTGGGATGCAGGCTTGCTCACAGTCATCAGTCAAAGCTCAGCCACTCTCAGTCACACTGGTTGGCTGCTGCCTCCAAACTGTTCTATCTGCATTTCATAGTGGGAAGAAAATTATTTCAGTCCTTCCTGGTGCAGTCAAGTTGAAGGAATGCAAAATGTACTGCAAACAAATTTCTCACAAAAAGGGAGAAGATAATGCCATTATACGTTTTGCTTCTCTTCCCAGAAGTCGTGTGTTTGCCATTTTCTCCAATTACTGCACAGAACAACTTCTTTCCTCCACATTCCTGCTCCTACTCATTACAATTTCCCCACCTTTGTGAGGCCCAAAACCAGAGACCCTATCATTAATCTTCTTTCCCAAAGTGTTTAGGTCCATGAGATCTGGCTTTAATTACCAGCCATGAGAAGAACTAATTACCCGAGCCTAACAAAGACAGGATGACGGAAGCAGGGTGGTGTTGTGAGAATCTGACAGTGCACATCTTGGCATATTAGATATTCCCATTGCTACTTCTCTGTCACTTGAAAAGAGAGATAAAAAGACAAGTATGCAGGAGTTACTCCAAGTTTACAAATGCCTCCAAAGATACTTCTGTGGGAATTTAAGTATGCCTTGTGGGAGTACTTGTAGAGTGCAGAGAAAACAGATAGCACTTCCAACAGTGAATGCATAATCATAATGAGTTGACCAGTGACTCAAAGCTGAGCTATGCAAGCCTAAAATAAGCATTACAAATGTGGGAGTCTATAATTCTCAATCAAGGGACAAAATGTTTCACTGCTTTAAATGTAAATAAGCTACTTATCGTTCTGTCAGCTGATGTTGGATGTGGCCACATCACTTCTGAAAAGTTCTCATTTTCTGTAGAATTTAGTTCATTCATAATGCATTTAATATGTTCAAAATACACTTTTTTGCTTTAATAATCTTCTTATTTAGCATGGACTTCAGACTGGAACACTGACTTACAAATGAACACTCTACATTGAACGAAGCTACAGCTTGTTGAAGTTAAAGCACTTCAATATTTCAGTCAATAAAACTTGTTGTTTCTCTGATCCTTCTATGTACATAAATGAATTGACTTTGTGATTTAAAGTATCAAGTATAACACAGGAATAGCATTTAAAGGGAAGGCTGTGTATGGCAACTTTATATTACTTAGTAACTGGGACAATAACATTAAAAACGATAAGTGAAATGGGAGTCATTCCAGGAAAAATACATCATGTCTGAGCTTGCAGCTAAAACATCTTGCAGAAGGCTTGAAAAGGCAAAAAAGGTTGTAACTTTTCTGGAGAATCTGGCATTCAGCTATTGATTTTGGTGGTTGTTGGGCTTTTGGTTGTGTTTCATTGATTGATTTTGTTGTTGTTTTTTGAGGTTTTTTGGTTGTTTTTCTTACTGAGAACTGTGGCATAACACATCTGGCACAGATGTGGCATGGTATGGAGTTTCTGCCCAGCAAGTCCTGCTGTGCTTCATCTTTCCCTGCTCTCATACCCTGGTTTGCTTCATCCTCTCCTCTGTTCCCAGCATACTCAGCAGTTCTCCCCTAACTGGGGAATCTGTATCAGGGATATTACTGATACTTGCAAGATACCACATTGACAGGTATCATCAGTCATCCTGTGCTGCTTTGTGATTTTAAGGTATCTGAAGTGGTCCAAAACATAGAGTTAGCTTTCCAAAAGCCACATTACTATGTTAATGTGTTGCTCTGCCTGGTTTAATAGATGCTTCTTCCTACCTGGTTTTAATGTTAACTACTGAAAAATAGTGGCTCTTTTATTGCCCAGAATGGTATGCAGCAGGTGCTTTCCTCTGAAGTGTAAGGTCTGCAGAAGCTATCCTGCTGTGCCATCACACCCAAAGCATCGGATCACCTTAACTCAGCTGCTAGGTGTTTTGTGCTACAGTATTAATTACTGCAAGGCTTTTAAAGTTTATTTACTTTAGAGAGATTTTGGTTCATTTATTATGATCCATGACTCCATCTGTGATGTGGAATCAATCATTTTTAATTGTCCCAGCTATGGCACCCACGTTATGAGAATTAGGAAAACAGTGCCTATCTGGTGAATATTCTTGGGGTCTGAATTTTCTTTAATCGATTTTGTTGGAAGGCCTAGTCTTTGGGGGATGCTGTTCAGGGCCAGTAGCGTTTCTACATCCTTTTATTGGTTTGGAAGGGGTAGGAGAAGGAGTGCTCTATGACAAAGTATTCTGTAGGGTTTATACCTAGCTTGAAAAATGTTGTGTCATGAAAGTTCTTAGTGTAAAATTGTTTTGGGTTTTGTTTTTTAAATACACCTAAGCTGCACAGATTGCATAGAGAAACTATTTTCAACTCTCTCAGTGCCTCCAATCATTACACCTTCTGGATGATAGACAAACTGTGTTGAAGAGCTACTGTGTCAATGGTTTATGTTGCAGCTGACTCATCATGACTTTCATGCACACATAAAAGTAAACAGAAAAATTTTTGTTGATTTGCTGAGTGCTGTGCAATCCTTCATGTATCTGAAGTCATCATCCATCTGAAGTTGCCTACAATAAATATACTAAGTAAAAATACATTAAGTAACAAATTATCTAATGCTTTTCCAAGTCTTATCAATAATGAATGCTGCAAGTATTTGTATATTCAGGTTGCTGCTCAACCTTGTGTGACAGACCAGAATCAAATTACTCCACCATGAATGGCCTGTAAGAGACCTGGGGCAGTAAGTGATGCAGACTGTGCAATGGCAGAAAGGAATGCACGTTTCTGAGCTCACTTCACTTTGGCTGTAGGCGAGCATTTATTTTCTGCATTACATGAAAGACTAAGAAAAGTTTTATGGCCTGTGTAATGCAGAAAGCAAACCTCTCTGGTCATAATTATCTATGAATTCCAGACTAGGGATTCCCAGTCCACAAATCCCAGCTAATCTGTTTTTTTCCCCTCATTTCCACAGGACCAATAGTCATAGGGAGTGGTGCATTTCACACAGGCCATCATTTCTTCACTTCCTGTGCTTGAAATTTAGTGAAGTGTGAAAGATCAACCCTTCCTGTCAGACTGAGTAGAGCAACACAAGGAATATGTGTATCATATGGAAAGTGCAAAGGAAGGAAGGAAGGAAGGAAGGAAGGAAGGAAGGAAGGAAGGAAGGAAGGAAGGAAGGAAGGAAGGAAGGAAGGAAAAAGAAAGAAAAGAAAGAAAAGAAAAGAAAAGAAAAGAAAAGAAAGAAAGAAAGAAAGAAAGAAAGAAAGAAAGAAAGAAAGAAAGAAAGAAAGAAAGAAAGAAAGAAAGAAAGAAAGAAAGAAAATATTTCAAAAATCCCTGAATGAATAACAGAAAATGAAATTATTTGTAGAACATCATGTAAGATTCATAAATCAGTAAACACAGAAATCAACTAAAAGATTTTTGAAATATTTCTTATAGAAACAGTTTAAAAATTATATTTAAAAAGGAAAAATAGCAGTACATGACAGAACCAGGAATGATTTAAAATAAATTTCAGGTGGACTTCTTCCACACTTAATTATTTAATGTTCAGCTTTCTAGTGTGCCTTCAAACTAAGCACTCTTACAGACTTTCTTATTTTGAACTGAAACAAAGGATTTAAAACAATGAGCTCTAATGCCTCAACACTGAATTAGCTCCTGCATATTATATGATTATTTAAATAAATTTTTAGTGTCAACAAAATCTTTTTTGAACAAATAATGACATATCACCTTATACTTTTCACACCATCTGTTCTAAAACAATTGTGTCTCATTGAAATGAAGAGTTATTCCAATAAAAACCCTAAGCAATTTGATCAAGGGAATTTTATGCAATATTAACAGGGTCACCAGACAGACAGTGTGGGTAACTATTTGATAAATATGTGTAAGAAATAAAATAGCAATTATAGTAATTAATAGCTATGGGGGAAAAGCAAAAGAAGATCTATGTTCTGGCAAAACACCAAAAGATTATATAGATAATTAATTTTAAATGTATATAGTATTTTTCACCCTAGCACGTTCTAAACCAGTATAAACAGTCTCAGTGAAATGCCTATTATATATGGGGTAGGGGAAAAGTAGGGCAGCTGTTTATTGCTCTACAGCAATGCTGCACTACATGGCTTTGGAAAGGAAATGAGGAACACCTTTTCTCTGTGGAAACAAGTGGGGAATTTGAGGATGCAGAATATTTTTCCCCAGACTGATTTTTGGCCATCAGCTTTAAGACCTTTGTTCTCATAAATCTGACATGAAATCTCTAAAATCACCATAGGCAGCAAGGATATGTCTGTCTTTGTAAGAATACTATGTAAGCCACAGTTTCTCCAAATACGTGTTTCACCCAAGAATCTGTAGGATTTAGAAAAAAGGGTCCCAGAAGTCTGCAATCCTACTCCCTCCCAGTTCTCTGATTTTTTTCTTTTTTTTTGGAAGAAGCTGTTCAACTAATATACCAACCTGGCCTACTGATGCTCGAGTCCTGAAAAGACATGTTGTGAAAGAAGGGTCACAAAGCAGCCCCATCACGTGGTGCAGGAGCACTGAACAACACCACCGATCACTTCAGTCAGAGTAAACAGCTTGTAGGTGTGTCTATGAATATGAAACTCACTTCAAACAGCAGGGAGCAGGCAACCTACTGTTTGAAATAAGAATGTGAGCTTACAAATCACCCACTATTGAGGGACTTTCCCCATTAGACCCCAAACCAGCAGGCAATCTAGTTTTCACTTTGATGGTTCCTACAGTGTTGAACTGGCTTTCTTGCAAAATCCCACTCATTTAATCTTTGCCTCTCTTTGAAACACCCCCCCCAAGACCCTTCCTGCCCAAAAGGTGTTTGTAAAGTTACTGTGGCCACATACTAGTTCAGATCCTGGGTTGTCTGAGTCGTCTGGGCTTGGGTTTGCTTTGTCTTTTTTCTTCACATTTTGTGGGGAGGTCTTATTATTTATTTAAATAATTTCTTTGCCTTAATTACATTTCATTTTACACTGGCCTTAGTACTATGCCACTGAGAACCAAAAGCCCCTCACTACTATGCTTTACTTACCATTGATACCACACCATTTACCAAACTTTCCAAACAGTAGTGATAAACAATAGCATTGTGGGCCACTAAAATTATGGTATCTATTCCTAACAGAACTCGCAGCAATCTTTTTGAAACCAGTAATATAACTGATTTGGCAAAAAACATTTTAATTCTCACCTGACCAACCAAATTAGAAGAGGACAGGTTTTCAAGAAGTCATCTTCCTGTTGGGTACAACCAGAATGTAACCAACACAAAGAACACATGGGGTTCACTTGACAATGTCTTTCCTTGTATGATATACAGAAGTCCTGTAGTATTTTATCACTGCTGTTCTAAGTGAGCTGATTTATTTTAAGGTTCTTTAAAAAGCTTAAATATGAAAAAGGAAATTAGATTCCTCATCTTCACAAAGTTCTCAGTCTACAGGTATATAATTAGTAAAATCTTTAATGCAAGTAGCCTACCACTATGCTAACTGCTTTATTGGGAAGTTCTGTTCTCATTTTCAGTGGTATCTTTTTATATCACCACACATTCTCCTAAACTTTCATATGCTTTTTAAAATTTATTTTAAAAGAACAAGCTAGCTCTATGTTGTACTAACATGTCAGTGCTAATTTCTTAGTTAAACATCATCTGTCACATGAGCCAGTCACCCCTGAGGGTTCATTTTTGTGTGAGAAATATTCTGTAGGAGAATTTTTGTTAGGATGGATTCCCTGCCTAATTTCACAAAATTAATTAAGAAAAAAAAAAGTTACATGTACAGATATGCAAAGCCTGTGTTTTGAAGGTGCTTGACCGTGTGTCAAGAAAATGGTAAAATACAAATTCTTATAGTTCATATTAGGCTTTTCAACATGATATATGTGTTTTATAGGCATTTTAATCTCTAATCATTCTGATGTGGTCATGGTGGGAAAATAATAGAAAATATAGAATCACGACAATTAAAATAATTCCTCTACTTGTAGTTACAAAAATTTGGGTATCTGTATTTTAGAGACACAATAGAATGTCATATAAAGTTTTGAATC